>NW_008655391.1:0-32541 GCF_000695815.1 Acanthisitta chloris | reverse complement strand
GGGAGCCTGTCAAGATGATGGAGCCAGGCTCTTATAGGTGATGCTGAGTTCAGAGGCAGGAGACAGAAAGCGATGCACAGGAAGTTCCATCTGAGCTTGAGGAAGAATTTCTTTACTGTGAAGGTGACTTGAGCCCTTTAACAAGCTGCCCATAGAGGTCATGGAATTTCCCTCACAGGAGATATTCAAAAGCTGTCTGGACACAATCCTGTACAGTGTGCTCTAGGATGACTCAGCTAAAGCAGGGAGGGTGGACTAGATGTCCTCCAGTGGTTCCTTCCAGCCTTAGCCATTCTGTGATTCTCTGTGTTTAGAGAACTGCAGTCTTGTTGGTTTATATTTTTGAGCAGTTTGCTGTCACTGGTTTTCTCCCTCTAATAACAATTGAACATGCTGAGCAGTATCTGACAGCTTCAGCCAAGAGCAGAGTTTTCAACCATACAAATTTTTCACTCATTTTGGAAAATCACTAGCTGGTTATTGATGTATCATCATCTCATATTCATGGCCAGACTGTAGGTGTGTACACCTTAGGTGTCTGAGGGACCCAAAGGCCAGACAGTGTGTGTGTCCAGAGGGCAGCAAGGGGATGAATGCCAAGGCATAAGAACCTAGGTGTAAAGGAGGAGAGGTGGAGATAATGCAAAGGAAGGAGGTCCTAGTACAAAAGCTTGAGGTTATGGTACTGAAACAAAGAACATAAATCCAGATCATACCTGTGCTGCTTTGGGATCAATCTTAATTACAGTGTAGCTTTGTGTTAAATTGCAGCATCAGGATTCAGTAGTAAAACTGTAAGGCAATCTGAGGATCACTCTCCATACCCTGCTTCCCTTTCTGCACACACATCCTGCACAGGACTGCATTCTCCTTGGCATCACACTACTTGCAGTGTTTGCAAGACATTATAGGAGAAAAGCCTCTGTGCTGAGCAGCAGCCAGGACTTCCTCCATGGCCAACACCTGAAAAGGTCTTTTGTCTCAGCAACAGCCTAATTTGTTCCTTTTCGTCTCTCACGGGCCTGGTGTACACAAATGCCTTGTATTCCTTCTTCCTCTGTCTCTTCCAGCATGATGAATGTCTTCTCTTCTGATTTGTGGAGGCTCACATGGGTCTGTATCTATCAACACAGTCCAGAATGCCCAAGAATGGTCCTGGGCACTGGACACTGTCATCCAACCTGTTAATAAGCTCTTAGCCTCTTGCCTGGTGTGCACTCACCCATACCAGCCTGCCAGTTGGAAATCCCCCAGAGAACTCACAGACAATGTTAGAGACTAGAAACTTCCGAAGCCACACATTTTTTCACAGGATTCCAAGTGCCTGCAGCAGTCCCATCTTGAAGGCTGATAGACATTGCTAGCATAGGCCACACGCTGTGTGCACAGCTTGTTAGCCTGAACTTACATCAGAACTGAAGTGAGATTGGAAGTGTGTGCCCAACCTCGTAGACTCTATGTAAGACCGTTCCAGGACAAGGAAGGCATCAAGCCTTTGAAAAACATCTGCCTCTATTCCTTTAATTTGTACAAGCTACTGTAACTAGTGTACAAGCCAGTACCTCTCCCACCCCTGTAAACTTGGGCAAACTCGTGTAACTTCACTGATTCTCTGTGCTACAGAGTGAATTAGTGGTTTTTATTTCCCTTCACAGTTCGAACATGTCCTAAACTTCGGTCTCCTGAAAATGGACGCATCAATTGTTCAACGGCTGATATCTCCTATAAGACAGTGTGTTTTGTGACTTGCAATGAGGGCTATGAAATTGAAGGAAACAACAAACTCACCTGCCAGGGCACCTCACAGTGGGATTCAAAGGAGCCAAAGTGTGTGGGTAGGTATCTGATCTAACTCTGTCCATTCGTGTCAGAGTGCAGCCTTTTCTGACACGCTGTCATATGTAACAAACTCTTCTTATTTTAATACCTGGTGAAGCTACAGTAGGAAGGAGGATTTTTCTGTGGATGTTTTATACAGGTCATAGACATTGGGGAAGAGCAAATAATTTGTAAATGTAGAAATTGGATAGTCTGTCATTTAAATCCAGCATGGAAGGATGATAACTGAAAGGTTGTCACATCTGGTGAGTGTTAATACAGTGCCACACAATGCATTGCAGGGAACGTACAAGTTGTAGGTCTATACTATGGGTGAAATGTGAACAGCCACAGGTTTGAGTTACAATTTTAAAGCTGAAGATGATTTCTGAGCAAGGACTAAGTTATGTTAGCCAGGCACTGTGAGTGCCAAGTGAAGGTGTGGCACATGTCACTTCTGCTGAACTCCCAGCAGCAAAAGAAGAGTTTAGTCAATTTAGGAACCTCTAAGTCAGGATTCAGAGGTCACACCAGCTGTGCACATATAGGTAAGTATTTATTACTGTTCCAGAAATAAAGGATTGTAGATTTCAGAAATAACCATTTAGGACTAGTGACTGGTATTAAATTAACTTTGAAAAGTAAGACAATGAGATACAGTTAGCACTTTGAAGGGTAGACTGAAGAAAAAAAAAAAGCACAGACTTAAAAGTTCAACAATGCAGAAGCTGATCCAGAGGTGACAAAAGTCAGGGTAAAGTATACGTCACCTGGGTTCAGTAAATGCCATGCCAATAAGGTGACTTGTCTTGAACCTATGGCTATTTTTTTACTGTTTTATTGCAAACTTAAAAATATGGACTTTGTATAAGACAAGAATAAGTTTCTAACTGTAGATTTGTTCTCTAAAATGATGAAAATAATCCACAAGAATTAATTTATAAAGACAGTTTGTTAAGAGATCCTAATCTTTCTTCTGTTAAAGTCAGTGGAAAAACTTCAATTAACTTCAAAAGGAAGGGACCCTGAAATCCTGTTGGAATATTATAATTGGAAGATTAACTGTATTCATCAGTTGAATTCATCCTTCCTAGCTTAGCATTTTGATTAATAAAATCCAGCTCTACTCTCTATCAGAAGATTTTTTCACACCATGCAATATTGCCTCCATTCCTGGATTACCTATGGCAATATCTTATTTTTGCTGAGTCTAAAAATCTGGTATAAAAGTTACCTGTGACTGTCACAGAGGGAAGAGTGTTAGTTAGAAAGCATCTCTGCTGCTTCCTCTTGTGACTGGTGTTTAGAACAAGCTTGCTGACATTTTGGTTCAATATAGATGTGTACAGTTTTATGCAGGAAGGATGTAAATCAGAGGATTAATATGGTGTCCTCCTCAAAAACTGCCCTTTTTACTCATTTTCTGAGTGATCATTATCATGGAGGTATTCTTCATTTTAGTGTGAAAAGCTGCTAACTATTACTCATCTTCTGCTATATAAAAGGTACCAGAAATCCTGCTGTATTTAGGCATTTTGTAATGAATGATTTATTAATTTCATACCTTCTGGTAGAAAAATGAAATGGAATTGCATTCAGTCTTTTACCTTCAAACAGATTTCTTGGACCTTAGGGTATTTTTCTAGCTCTTTTTCTGAATGCTTTGCAGTTTGACTGCTCATCAGTGCAGAGTTTGCCGTACTTGCAAGTATTCTAGCCATCTGTAACAATAAATGACACTGTACCACGTAACATTGCCTGGATTGTTTACAGTCACTTCTGTAAGGTCTATTGTCATATGCATCTTTTCCCAAGAGACTGGAAGTTAATGCAAGTTTGGGTATTATATATGTTTTAAATTTTTATCTTTTTTCATCAAAGATATTGTTAGCAATGAGCTACTTTAGAGTAGGTTACATATATTTATAGCTGGCTGACAAAGAAAATACCTGATGAAAAGGGAAGCTTTGTCATTTGTCCAATTTTAAAAATAAACACAACTCCATAGTCATGTTCTTGTGTTTGCTTCTCATTGACAAAAGATTTATATCCATTACGTTAAGATTAATGAATTTTGCAAGACACCGTTCTTGCCTTGTTCAAGATTTTGTGAAGGAAGGTAAAATACAGATGGCATCCAGGGTGTTGATGCCACCTATTGTTGAAAGAATTACTACTCCACACTTCTAATTGCAGCTGGCTAATTTTTTTTTCGCTGAAGCATAGTACTTGAAAAAGGATTGAAGCAAAGAGGCAAGATTTGCTTCGTAATCTTTTGATTTGTCACAATATTTAAGTTCCTTTTGATTTTAAGAATTACAATAGAGTTATGTTTCATCACAGGTGAAAGCAGATTCTTGTCTCTCCTTAGAAGTACTTTTTTCTTCTCTATTAATTCCCTAGTCATATGACTAATATCATGAATATCATTCTGCTCTTCATGCAGTCCAGACTTCTGTATCAGCTTGATCGAATTATGGAACTGAGTACAGATACAAAAAGTTAAGGAACACTACTGCAGTTGTTGTTCTGTGTAGCTGAATTGGGTTGGGTTTTGAGTGCCCTTCATGTAAAGACTTTTCTGCTTTCTTCACTGGAATTACAAGTTTTTTCATTGGCTGTGAATAATGAAGCATTTTTCTTGTGTGTTTGTCTGTTATTGTCTGTTGTTGTAAGAAACACTACTGAAAGTCTGTGAACTCCATCCATGGGACACCCCTTTTTGCCCACTTTGTTAACACCTCTACGCTTGAAGTAAAAATAACATTCCTTGCCTCATGTCAAGAATGAAACAAAGCTTTTGTGAACCTGTTTACATACATTATGGGTTTTGTTTTGATGCAAAAAGTCTTTGAATTTGTCGTGAATTCTAATAATACAATAGGTCAAAACTTTCATTTTAAACCCTTAAGCAACCATCAGCACTTCCTGATTTCACAGAGAAGCTCATCTGTCTCTTATGGTCACCCTGAGTCTTTCCAGCTGGGTTTTGAATACAGGCAAGACCAAAAGCAATTTCATTTGGTTTGGAATGCAATAGGCAAAATCACATGCCATATCCCTAACATACAGTGAGTTTATGGCAGGGTATCCTTCTTCTCTCATTATTATTTCAAAAGAGAGTGTAGAAACTGTAGATGGCTATAGATGCAAGACTATTACCTCACTCGTACTATGAAGTCTGGTTTTCATAGAAGAAAGGGAATGCAGCTGCAAACTAACCCATGAGAGGTAAAGTTGTAAAGAAAAGAAAACAAAAAAGAAGAAAAGGAAAACCCAGAGAGTAAGATACCATGGATCCACATGAAAAATACCATGTTTCTGTCGCAGTAAAACACATGAACAAGAAAACAGAAGACCCGATATCCTGGGTGCTATTTGCTTCAGTCAGTTCTGGAGTACAAAGTTCAGTCAGGTCTCACTGTTTTGATGCACTCTTATACACATACAGACTCTTAAAAAGACTGTGTGTTTTGTATTCCTGCTAAGTGGCCATATGACTATTTGCAGATTTTTTTTGTATGTGTGCTTTGTATATGTCAGTTATCAGTCATGTCCTTCTGGTCTCTTGCAGAAAAGCGTTGTCCCATCCTCCAGAGACCAGCAGGTGTGACAGTTCTCCCTCCCATGTGTGGGCTGGAGCCTGCCATTTCTGGGACTGTGTGCCACCTGAGCTGTCCCCAAGGATTCATTTTGTCTGGAGCTAGAGAAGAACTCAGGTGCATTTCCTTTGGGAGATGGAGTACAAACATCCAGGAGGCTCTGTGTAAAGGTAGAGACCCACACAAAATCATGTCTGTGTACACGTGTGCAGAATTGAAGGGAAGCACACAGCATATAACTGAGTCAAGACAGGTTTGAGCTGGAGAAAGCATGATATATACAGTGTGTAGGAAGTATTACTTGTACCATTTTAGCTTGATCGTCAGATTTACTTGTAGTTTGCAATAAAAATATGGAGTTCAGAGGTTCCTTGAGTGTCATTTTAAAGTGCTCATGATCAGCTGTCTCTCCTGGGACGCTGTTGTTGGGAAGCAGCCTGCTAAAAGGCCTGGTGTGCAGGTAAATTTGAAATTTCAATGTAGAAGTAAAAGCTCGTAGCTTAAAGGTAGTGAAAGTGGAACCCACACTTCTAGTAGAATGACAATGATAATAGTATTATTACTGGTTTAGCACAGCTTTATATAAACCCTGTAGTTGGAGCAAAACTGTAAATGCTGTGTAAACCCTGGCTGATAGAGGAATGTTCATTTCAGTTGTCTTTGTACTGACTGTAACTGTTAACATGCCCCAGGCAACAGTGCACAAGGGTTACTGAATTGGAAGGAGCCTGGTTTTGGCAAGATAAAACTAAAAGTGCAATTTGTCTGGGAATATGCTATTCACCTCTTCATGAACTATTGTGCTCCTAGCATTAATGCTTTCACCCCAAACGGGCCTGTGCCAGCCACTGGATGAAAGAACAGTAGAGAAAACAGTTGGCAGTCATCATGCCAGGTCACTACAACAGCTGAGGTGGGAAATTTTTCATTGTAGAGGCCAGGAAGATTTTATCCCTCTCTTTAAACATACTGTTTCCCACTCTGTGATGTACCACATTGTTTTTCTGAATCTTTTGTGTAAACCTGTGCCAAACCACAGTTTTTAATATGTGATGGGATCCCAGCACAAGGCTGCAAGCTGCAGTGTTTAGGTCAAGATAAAGCAGTATGGCATGGGTTCAAGTTTTTCGATATTACCAGTGCAAAAACCCCTAAAGTAAGAGGCACTGAGAAACTCTGAAGGTTACTCTGTTCGAGTAAAAATGAACAGATGCATTTCAATTGCTTTATTCTTGTTATTGTCTTTTTCTATTTTGCTGCCAACATATTTGGCCAGTTCAACACAGCCATTTTCTTTCTGACTTATTTATTAGTGCTTTTCCAGAACTTCATTTTTAAATGGAATTTGTCCCAGCTTGAGGGCTGTGGTCAAAGGAGTGTGAACCATAACTGGTAGTTATTTAAAAGAGTGCATTTGTAATAAAATTGTCATCTGAATTAGTTCAAAGGAAGGCAAAAATCACTCGTATTTATTGCTTTGCATTCTTAATTATGGAATTTAATTTCCCAAGTTATGTCCTTACTGGAACTGTTTAGTAGTAAAAATATAAGTTATGTCAGTTGTGAGTTATTTTAAAGCCTCTTGGGCATAGATGAGTTCAGAGCCAAATGTGTCCTTGTCTCAGTAGTCTAGAGACCATTTATCAAGCAACGCTACAGCAATGAAATAACCTGACCACAAATGTTTTGGGAGGCCCTATGTCAGGGAACTGAAGAAGTACTTCAAGTTTGTCCGAGAAACTTGAGGCTTAAATGTTGGTGATGATGTTACCCATATTATACCACCAGTCCTTCAAAATCATCCAGCATTGTCACACATCACAAGAAGACTCCATTTGTCCTACATAATACCTTGTAACAGGAGTTTATTAAGGAACATTTCCAGCAGTTGCTGCCCGAATTCTTGACATTGTTTCTTTCAAGCCAGTTCCACACCACTCTTAGAGAATCTGAGACTCTCAGAGAATCTGAGAGTCACTACTCTCTTGTTCATAGTACATATGTCACAACTACTTTCAGGATTTTTTAATTCACCAATTACCAGAAACAAGTGTCTTCATGTGTCCATGCCATGTGCGTGGACAGTGAAAAGATAGAGAAGGAAGAGATGAATAATAAAAGCAACATATATATTCTTATTTATTCCTCTTTTTTTTGGTTCTGTGTAGGAAGCAGTGTCTCATTGTGCTCAGCGTTGTACAAAAATGCAACAAAAATCAGTCCTTTCTGCAGGAGAATTTACTATTTATGTGTGAGGCTATAGGCAAGAATTAAAAAGGGGCAGAGACAGAAAATTTGCAAAAATACATGCATTTATATTCCAAGAAGTATGAAAACCAGTTGTTACAACAAGTTTCAGTCTAATCATTATAGAGTTTTTACTTCTATAATCCCACATTAAAAACCTAGTTTGTCTTTTTCTGGATCAGATACTGAAGCACCTCGGATCCACTGTCCAGACAATATTGAGACTGTAACTCTGGAACATCATAACTCTGCTAATATCAGCTGGCAGGTACCAACAGCTGAGGATAACTCTGGAGATGAGGCAAGTTAAAATCTGTATTTATTTGACTGGAGGCAGTCTCTCTGATTTTAATTAATTTTATGATCCGATAGAATTTATTTCTTCTGACAAGCAGGAGGAGAACAAAAATCTGCTAGGAAGTTCATATCTTGAGAATTCAGCATTTTCTATCTTGATTAGAGTTTTGCAGTCACAGGACACTCTGCTTAGTGTTTCAGTGCATAAAACTTCATATGGTTAACTTATGTGGCCAAAAGAAAGAATGTGCCCTTGCTTATAAGATGGAGACAGCCACTTTAAAAATGAGCACTTAGCATGTGAAGAAGTTTAATAAACTCTTCTCAGAAGGAAGTAAACCAGTTCATTAATTTAAATGGCTAACAAGTACACACTGTGATAAGTAAGAACTCACTTAAGTTTCCTGGGTGAGAAAGAGAAATCTCAGTTTCCTATGCAAGGTTCATACATGGGCCTTTGGCTACTACGGGTATCAGAGGTCTGGAAATGGAGTTAGAAGGAAAACTTGCTCCAGAGCTGCTTCATAAAGAGGAACATTCCCTACAGGCTCAGACATTATCAAGTTACAGCAACTGAATGTTTTATCAGGAGTCAACAGAGTAGCAGTGAGTCTGTGTGCTTTTCATTTACTGCAAACACAGGAGGTTTTTGCACTAGGAAACTGAGCTATCCCAGTAAAAGAGATTGAAGCCATGCTTTTTTCTTTTGTAGTGTAGCCATGGTCAGGTACTGTAGCTCTGCTGACATAGGGTCATTCATTGATCTGTAGATGCCAAGTGCCTTAGCTCTTAGTTGTAAGAGGTTTGTCAAAGCCATGGCTGTCAGGTGAACTAATTATGATTTTTAAAGAGAAATTTCTTAAGACAGCTCTAAGCCATATGAAAGAGCCATAGACAGCATCAAAACGTCATTTACTCCAAATGTAGGGTCCCTTTGCTGTACCGAAACATACTGAAGCATCTGTGGGCTATTGACTCATAAACATATGTAGATTAAAACTGGGTATATAAGTACTTGCAGCCCACAGTTCTTTGCTCCACTCACCTCCCAGGTCTGCTGCCCTTGCAGCTGGAGAACTGAACAGCAGACAAAAGAGTTTCTGAGCTGGCATATTGTGTGTTCAGTGCAGTGAGGTAAATAAGGATCAGTCTTCAGTTTTCTTGATGCACAGTTCTGTAAACTGGAGCAAGTCAGGGTCCAAATCCTGACTGCGTAAATCCCTGTTGCTATAAAGACGACAGACTTCAGAAGGGGAGTAGAGCACTCTGTTGCAAATTCTGTAATCATTACTTTAAGAGGCTATTTGCATTAAGAATGAGAAGGCTTGCCATTGAAGGATACTATTCTGTACATTCCTTGAAACATGAGTGTCATGATTAGTAACCAGCTTTGGCTTTTAAATAACAAGTGTTTTCCTGTAACAGGTCTCAGTTCACGTTACCCCAGCTTTCATACCACCATTTCTTTTCCCAATTGGCGAAGTTGACATTACTTACACAGCAACCGATAAATCAGGCAATGAGGCAAGCTGTACATTCAGTGTCAAGGTTATTGGTAAGTGCCAGCAAAAACCACCAGGAAAGTCTGTCTGTCATGGCTGAAACCTTCTAATTTGTGCAGAAAGAGACTGTGAGTCACTCTGGCCTTTTTGTGTGCAGTTATAAGCACAGCAGTATTATCATCTCCATAAATGCTTTGCTGATCTTGGGTCACAGTTTGCATGGTATGCAGTCATTGTGTTTTATTTTGCCCTTCACTCTGAATGTTAATATTCCTCCTCATACACAATTCTTTACTGCGTTGTCCCTTACTGCCTTCATCATATATCTCTTTTTAATTCTTGAAAGACGTCCCCATAATATTTCCAAGGTTCCCACACACTGCTGATGCAAATTATTGCTCAAGTGTTTGTGTCACAGTTGTGTTATACAGTAGTCCTGTAGGTAGTCCAAGGTTTGCTCTGTAGAAAGCAAGCTCTGCCAAAACCATGGGTGCTGCAGAAGAATCAGTCCTGTACATTCACTCAGCATCTTCCAATTGCAGCAGCTTGCAAGTGTGCACCTGTGTTGTATCTTCTGATGTCTACTTAGAAGTGCTGTTTACCTGACTTTTTCTGATATAGATGCCATTTGAGTGTGGCAGCAGTTCTGTAAGCTAATGGCATGCCATTCTTTAAAATTCTGCAGATGCAGAGCCTCCTGTAGTTGATAGATGCAGATCTCCACCACCTGTGCAAGCAGCCGAGAATGATTATCCAGCGACATGGGAAGAACCAGAATTTTCAGACAATTCAGGTGAGATAGTGCACCCCAAAACAGGCATGCAACAGTGCAAGGCTAGAGAACTCTAACCTGTTAACCCTTGATCCCTTGGAGTTTTACATTTTTTGAGGTTTCTTTTACTTAATTACTTTTAAATACACCTGATTTTGAAGATATGCTGCTATTTACTTTAACATTTGTCAGGGTTGGGGATGAGCAGCCCTCTTTTACTTACTGATGTTTTAGGTCATCTGTTTAACTCTTCTAGGTGGTCCACTGACTGTCACTAGGAGTCATGCACCTGGAGATCTCTTTCCCAAAGGAGAGACAATAGTTCAGTATACAGCCACAGATCCTTCTGGCAATAACAAGACATGTGATATCCACATTATCATCAAAGGTTTGTTGTCTTCATTTTCTGGTCAAAAGCTTATGGCATTGTTTTAACTGAATATCATAAAGGATGCCAGACTACTCCACTTTTTCATTTAGTCTCCACTTTTTCATTTAATTATTCCCATTTTATATTGGAGTAACTTAGAGGTAGTCAGGATATTTGTTAGTACCAAAGAATAAATTGTCATAAGACTGAAACATCACAGCAGTGAATTTTGTCCATAAATTCAGGTTAGGTGTGAAAGCATTGAAATTATGATTCAATAAGCGGTAAAGCACACAGTAATGGATCTTTATTTTTTCACAGTGATGGGTACCATGTGAGATGTATTAATAGGTGTTACTGAAGTGTCTTATTTCAGATCTGTTGTTAAAAAGGAAAACTTTATGCAAATTTTTCTGTAATCATCTACAAATATTGTAGTAGATAAGAGAGCACTCTTTAGATTTTAGAATCTGCCTGTACCTATAGATAAACCAGTGCATTTTGCTTATTGCATAGACATCTTTTCCCCACAGTTCACTTTCTTCTTTGAAGTTCAAACAATGATTCAGCCGATAAAGTATTAAGGATCAAAATTCTACTTCATCTCTGCTTTCTCATTTTTATGTCTCAGCTGGGCATCAGCATAAGAAGATATGTTTGCTTCACTCACCTCCTAGGTCTGCTGGGAATATTTAAAATCATTCAGACTGGAATTCTAGTTATAGCTTTTAGAAACAGGAAGTTGCAGATATATATGCTAGGTTCTGGTTTGCTCTAAATCTTACCAATAGCAAGCCAGTGCTTAGAATTGGCATTATTTCAAGTTTCTATACCACCTCAGACTTTTTGTGGTTCAGTGTTTGTGACATAATGTTTTCAGACATTCATAACCTCAATCACAGTCTGCCTGAAAAACAAATCATAACTGAGATTTTACATTCAGTCCCTCCTAAGATGATTGTGGCAAGTTCATGTGTTGTTGCGTTGCTGCAGAATGGATAATGTTTAGTTTCAGAATTCAAGAGGCAGTCTAGTTTACTCTAATTCATTGTATAAAGTTCATGTGAAAATGTAGATTTATGTTTTATATTATTTTAGTAAATAGTTTCTCATATGTATCACAACTATTTTTTGTCTTCATGTTTCTGGATTTCAAATTTCCGGGGCAGAGTTAGAAAGCTATTTAGCAGTCCTGTGATCCTGACTTTATGGAAGTAACAAATAATACTTCCACAGACTTCAACAGAAGCAAGATCAGGTCAATACTTATGGAAATCCTATCAGTGCCATTTTCCTGCAGGATTATTTACTTCACCATATTCATCAGTATATAAAACTTTGTATTTTCGTAGGTTCTCCCTGTGAAATCTCCTTTGAGCCTGAGAACGGGGATTTTATATGCACATCAGATGAAGCAGGAGTTAATTGCACATTACATTGTGCAGAGGGTTATAGCTTTTCAGAAGGATCAAGTGAAAACTACTATTGTGCATATGTGGATGGTTTCTGGAAGCCACCTTATTCTCCAGAGCGGGTTGGCTGCTCTTGTAAGTCTTGCTGTTACTAAAATGAATCTGCAACTCATCAAACATTATGTATACTGAGAAAATAGACAAAAGTATTTTAGAAATTTTGACTTCTATTTCATTTTAATAAATGTTCTCTGTCCTCTGAACTGTTACAAATACTGTGAGATAGTGCTTGAAAGTCTGTAAATGTATTACTTCAGCTGCTGTATAAAACACAAAAATAGCAGTGAATTTGAATCCTGGAAATCACAAAACAGCAAACATGGCAACGCAGACAGGTTAATTGAAATAGTTTGTTTACAAGCACTGTCTTTCCAGTAGGAATTACAACAGCATTTGCAACTTATTGATCCAAGTGCATAGTGTGTGCTGTACTTACATATCTAATTACCACCCAGTCAGAATTGTTTATATGTTTTCTTTGAGATAGACACATGCAAATCTTTAGCTGTGGAATTTTCCACCTTTGGTGATATTTTTGCAACAAATGTATTAGAACTACATTTGAAGCCAGTCTTGGTACCATATTGCATCCACTTGCATCTGAGTAAATTTCTTGGTTTCAACAAACAAGAGTAGTGTTTCGGCTATGAACAAGTGTGAGTTATGTTTCAGAGCTATCTATCAATTCAAAATCCATAACTTGGACACATAGAAACTTACCTTTGCATAAATTCTGGATGAGAATTTTTCATAATTAAGGTAGCAACATTAGTAATAAGACTTTTAATGTATATTGCTTCTCTCTCATTAAAAAGTATGGAAATTAGTTGACAGTTACTGGTTTCTTCCATTAAGAAAAGCTGAAGTAGATATGGTTTTTAATGTCTTTTGGCTTTCCCAGTAAATCTCATGCCTGCCAAAGGGTCCTGTTAACTGCCTTGGTTGAGGTATGAGTGATCCATTTATGTTGCTAATCTAAAGATAGTGCTTCTTACCTTACTGTGTTCCAGTTTTAGCCTGAATTACCTTGATTTCAGCTCTAAAACTCCTGCACTGATAAATAAAAATTTATTTCTCCAACATTTTTCAGTAAATCGATTTGCAAACCATGGGTTCAAATCCTTTGAGATGCTCTACAAAGCAACGCGATGCGATGACAACAATCTTGTAAACAGCTTTACTGATGCATTCCAGAGTGCACTTGGTAAAATGGTAGGTTAGTAATACTCCTTCCCTTTACCTACTTTTTTTAAAATACGCATCATTACTTTTCCCAGTTGACTGATTTTGTACAAGGAAAATAACAGCAGAAACCCATAAGTGAAATCTGTGCTTTTTCAAAAGATGACAAGTCATTTTAAAAAATGAAAATGGTTCACTGACATTTTAATGTAATTCAGTTTAGTCTTCAATGTGAAGTTATTTGGGAAAAAATTTATATAAGTGTCCAAGTAGCTTAGGGTCCTGCAGCTCATAGATTTTTCAGTAGGTTTCCAGAGTGAACTTGTACAGATTTGAAAGCCCCAGTCAACTGTCCCCTAATCTCAGTGTTGTTTTTATAAGTTGGATGTGTTCATAAAATAAATGCATTTTATATAAAATATATATAACATATATCCATATAACATAAATGAACATATATGTATACAAGTGGATAAATTCCACATCTGATGCATATGTCCAGGCACTTAAATCCAGCAGTAGTGATTTGCTCAGTTTTCTGGAGCTTCTGAATTCTCACTTTTATTGTTAAGAACTGTAAGGCACTGAACTTGAGGGGGTAACATATTTCTTCCCTACCTTGTCTCTTGCTTTCTACTTCAATATCGCAATCTCCCCTTTTAATCCACAAATCTGTCCCCACCTGAAAAGCAGAAGCAGCAAGACTTTCAGCTGCAGTCCCAAGGGTGTGTGTTCAGGCCAAGTGTGTTAGCATTGTTGCAGTAGAGAACACTGGGCATTTACAGGGTATTGCAGAACAAGGCCCATATGCTAATAAAAGCTTCTCTGCTAGCTAAAAAACACTATTAACACGTGCAGCTAATGGACAAACTCCTGCAACTCTGGAATATATTTAAGTAGCCATTCTCAAATGGCTGAAAATGTATGTAACACGTCAGGCAATGTCTGACACTTGGACCTAACTGTCTGTAACTCACTTGCCTTGATTCACGTTTGTTCTCTTCCAGTAGAGAAATCTTGCCTGGTTTTATTTGTTTCTTTCATCTAAAAGCCAGGTACCACCAGGTTCCAGTGCTTAACCATTACTATTGGCAAGCAAAAGGTAATAAGGAAAAAATACTTAGTGACCTTCCCAAGCAATTACATCAAAATGCCAGCAGTCTGGGAAAGCATTCAAAAAAGGTTGTTTTGAATATGCTTAGTCCTGTTCCCAAGAATTTGAAATTCTAGCAGAGATCTGAAAAGGGGGAAGGAATGGGCAGGAACTGTGTTTCCAGTGAAAACTGAATGAAAAAAAAGCACCCAACATGCATGAAAGTTTTCTGAAAAAAGCAAGAAATACGTACTTAATCAAAAATCATGCATTAATCTATTCTTATATAATCTTCACTGCTTTCATGGAGGGAAGAAATCAACATCACAAGAAAGGTCAGGGGAGAGGGCTATGTGGTTTTATTGATTTAATGTTATTCTTCTTTATGTTGAAAGGTCCCATCATTCTGTAATGATGTCGATGATATTGACTGCAGATTGGAAGATCAGACACAGAAACATTGTTTGGAATATAATTATGATTACGAAAATGGATTTGCTATTGGTAATTATTGATTCCATAGATTCTTAGCTATCCATGCAGCATAATTCCTTTTGTTTTGAAGTACACAGTGTATTGTGAGAGATACTCTTTTAAAATTACTGTGGCACTGATAAGATAATAAGCAATTTCATAGTATGTTTTATAAAATTATTGTGGAACTGTTTCATGTCTGGTATTGATGCTGCTTCCTATGTAATGCAGAGGAAAAGTTTACTGAGATGCCTCATGACGGGGAGGAACAAAAGAGCAGACACACACACAGCTATCCTACAAACCTGCTCCGTTAGCCTAGAAGAAAGTAATATTTTTAAAACATACATTTTCAAACCAAAATACTGAGAAGGTAAAATAGATGGGTTTGGAGATGGTTAAGAAAATGAGGAGCATCCATGATGCTCTTTCAGATCTGCAAAAAACCCTCATTTTGTAAAGCTATACAAGCTTAAGTTTGCCCATTAGCTGTGAAATTACTTTTTATGTGCAAGGGCAAATTTTACATCACAACTGTAGCTATATCGGAATGAGAACCACCGCAGTCCTAGTGATTATTCCCACTTTGCTTTATGCCCAATAAGCTGACATTTTCAGTCAATTTTTGAACCAGTTAGTGTCCATGTTGTATTGCTGTTGTCCTTGGCTTTTCTGAGTCCCGTGGGGGTGCTCAGAGCAGACAAGCTGGAAATGGGTAACTTACATTACCTGTCTCAGCAGGAGACATTTTGGCTGATCCACGTGAGAATATGCACTCTGTGACTCTTTTCCAGGCTTATAGTGGAGCTACTTGGTAGAGATGCCTGCTTATGCTCACCTTTTAGATGTTCTTCACTCAGTTTAAGAGCATGTTTTTTTGTATTCAGACAAAACTGGGCAGGGCTGGATGTTCAGTCTGTGGTTGTCATCAGGGTAAGGATGAATGCTGATGAAAGCTGGAAGTAACCTGTGAAGGCATTTGGAGAAAACAGGGCTGAGGACATGGAATGTAGAGTCCTGTTCTCTTCTGGTTCATGTCAGCCTCTATTGGAGTAACCTTGTTGTCAGTCTTCAGGAGTTTCTCGCGATTTTACACTGGGGAGGCAGGAGAGGAGAACTGTTCTCAGGTCATAGGAGACAGGAGTTTAGAAAATTAGTGGCAGAATACTCACACAGTATTAACCACAGAGCTCTGAGTTGTCCTAGTTTCCATTGTAAATTTTGTATAATCTAGGTGACTGCTAACAGGTAATTGGCAGAATTTTTTTCTACCTTCATGTTTTTGAAAAATGAACTAGATCTGAGCTAGGGAAGTGATCATCCCCCCGTACTCGGCATTGGTGAGGCCACACCTTGAGTACCGTATTCAGTTTAGGGCCCCTCACTTTAAAAAGGACATTGAAGTGCTGGAGCAAGTCCAGCAAAAGGCAGCAAGGCTCATAAAAGGTCTGGAAAACATGTTGTAGGAGAAACAGGTGAAGGAATTGGGTTTGTTTAGCCTTGAAAAGAGTCAGCTCAGGGGTGACCTCATCTCTCTAGAACTACCTGAAAATGGGTTGTAGAGAGCTGAGGGATGTTCTCTTCTGTCATGCCTACAACAAGAGGACTAGAGGGAACAGTCATAAGCTGAGACAGGAGAGATTCAGAGTAAATATTAGGAAAAATATTTTCTTTGTTAGAGTGGTCAGGCATTGGAATAGGTTCCTCAGGGAGGTGGTGGAGTCACCATCCCTAGAAGTGTTTAAGAGGCATCTGGATGTGGCACTGAAAGATACGTTTTGCAGTTTAGGGGTTACAGCAGGGTGGCAGGTTAAAGGTTGGACTTGATGATTTTAGAGGTCTCCAGTCTTGATGATTCTGTGATTCTATCAATGAAATAGACCATGCTCCTCTAGATTTAGTAATTCTAAAAAAGTAGACAATGTACAAAAACAACTGATTGGTTCTGGTTGAAATCATGTTACAGGTGAAAGGTGTTATACAGTGTCTGAATTTGACTCACTGTGTATAACAGGAAGTGCTTGTCTGGGAGTAATAAACACATAAGGTGATGTTACTGGCTTTTTTGAGAGATCAGATGTTAGAGCTGTCCAGGAGCTGTGAGAAGAAATTATAATGGAGACATGGCATAGGCTGCACTGCCTGTAGTTGAGCAGAAAAAGGAAGAAAGAGCAATATGGAATTGTTTAAGATGTTCCTGGCAGGTGGGGATGCATGCAAGATAGAGGGAAAAATAATTGCAACATGTAGCTTTTATAACTACTTCTTTGAAACTCTGGCTAACTGCCCAAGATTCAGGATCTCTAGGTTACCAGTTAGTGGTGAAATTGGTTTTTACTTTTACATCAGTCAGAATGTGAGTACAGAAGGCACTTGTGCTGAGGCAAAGTCAATACACATCATCTGGAACTTCAAACAGATCCCATCCTATTGAGGATGTATTTTAGAAAAAAGTACAGGTACTTACTTTCCACATGACGTTGCTTCTCTTTTTGTTCTTTCTTAATGTCCCACAGGACCTGCTGGCTGGGGGACAGCAAACCAGCTGGATTATTCCTATGGTGATTTTGTTGATGTAGCACAAGAAGAAGACTTATCCAAGCATCTCTCTGCCTCTGTAAAAGCATCACCTGCTCGAGTCAAAAGGCATAAGCTGAATGTTCCAATAACTGACCACAAAATCAAGTTAATATTTAACATCACAGGTAAGAGAAGTCAAAATGTCATCCTTCTCTGCCTTCTTTTTAAAAACATGTTTCTAATACATTCAGTAAAACTTCTTCAGTTCACAAAAGCTTGGTGAAGATGCAGATGACAGTTTTCTGGACCCATTCACAGCTCCATTGCATCACAGGCTTTTTGCCTGGGGGAAAGTTCGCAGCTTCATGTTCATGGAGGGCTTTGTGCACATGGCGTGCTTTCCACTTTCCATTGGCAAGCTTGAGTGTTGCACTCTTGATATATTCCAGAGAACGTTGGAAGTGCTGACTGTAAAATCTGTGTGCTTTTGGTGTTTGCTGTGTATATTCCAGCTAGCGTGCCACTGCCCGATGAAAGGAATGATACACTGGAACTGGAAAATCAGCAACGACTCCTTAAAACTCTGGAAACAATCACAAACAGGCTGAACAGAACTCTCAATAAGGAACCCATGTATTCTTTTCAGTTTGCATCCGAACTCATTGTTGCTGACACAAACTCACTGGAGACAGAGAAGGCCTTTCTTTTCTGCAGGCCTGGTTCTGTGCTGAGAGGGAGAATGTGTGGTAAGCCAGATGACTTGTTCATTACATGCATTTAGAATCCTTTTGCAACGCAAGGTTTTAGAGGATGTTTGCAGAAGGTTATGGTTTGACACAGTCCAGTGCTTGTGGTCTCCCATAACAATAAACTGCAAAAATGCTTTGCACAGTTTGACTTTCAGAGGATGTTTATATTCCTAACCAAAGCCTATGGAAAAAGGATGCTTTCGTACCCAGGATTCCACTCCCATAGGGAAATCAGGCATATCCACACTTGGTGATAGACATAAAACAGTGCTTGATATGCAGTCTTTTAACCCTGTTAAGTCTTGTGACTAAGTTAAGATGGGGAATTTGATTCCATTTCCTGTGTATAGTTAGATCTTTGCAGTGTTCCTGAGAGGTACCCCATTTGCTGAGGAACAGAGTCATATTTCATATAAACACAGGAATTCCAGGGGCAAGAGAGGTATGTATGATTTTTAACTCTGAGGGGAACATGTGTTTCCAACATTGCAGTCAACTGTCCTTTGGGTACTTATTACTCCCTGGAACATCATACCTGTGAAAGTTGCTGGACTGGATCCTACCAAGATGAGGAAGGGCAGCTGGAATGCAAAAGTTGTCCATCTGGTAGCTATACTGAATATCTACACTCTAGAAGCATCTCTGAATGCAAAGGTGAGAACCTTTTTCTTATTCAGACAGCCACTTCTGAGTGCTTGGTGACATCCTTTTGGTCCTCATAATGGAAGTACTGGAATGAGGTTAGCCTGTGAAACGAGGAGCAGTCCTAATGGCACCTTGATGCACACATATAGAGAAAAATCCCAAGTTTTCACTACTGATATGGCATGCAGGGTGTCTGGACAGATGTTTTAAGAAGAATTGGCCGTTGTAGCTTTGTTTCAGTTCTGTCTTAATTTTGTGAGATTGTGAGACGATTTTGCAGGGACTAATACACTTAAAATAATGCTATTCTTGTCCCTACCAGCCCCTCTCCATCCTACCACAATCAAAGATAAAATGTCTGCATCCTCCACTACAATGCTGAGGCATTGAACACCTCAGAACCACTCTCTCTTCATGACTTGTTCTGAAAAAGAAATTGCTAGCTTTATTTCCTGCTTATTATTTAATTATCATTAACTTTGTTGATTAAAATGAGTAACCAAGTTGCCGTAAATCATCTGTGAAGCTGACTGGAAAAGAACTCACTGGTTAATGATTCACAAATGCACTATAAATAGCTTACCGAAATTGTCTATTTTTTGGTGTATTTTGCTCTTTGTACCCATGAAGTCATTCAGAGTAGAGTAAGCTCTAGCAATAAAAGTCCTTGTGACATGCACTGTGAGTTCAACATTATCATCAGTGATCAGGAGCCATGTTTCCTGTTGGACATTGCATAATCTTTATGAATTTTTCTGCCTTACAGCTCAGTGCAAGCAGGGAACATATTCACCTAATGGTCTTGAGACCTGTGAAACATGTCCACTTGGCACATATCAGCCAGCATTTGGATCCAGGAATTGCATCTCTTGCCCAGAAAACACATCAACAGTAAAAAGAGGTGCAGTGGATGTCTCAGCTTGTGGAGGTTTGTAACAAAAGGCGTGATGAAATCTTTTTTAATGAAATTCTTAACATTTCTAAGTTGTTGTTTAAACATCAGCTAATGTAATCCAATTCATCTGCCTGAGATTGAATTCCTCTTCTGGTTAAATGTGGACCAAGCAACATGACCTAGCAAAATGACAGGCCATTTCCTGATACCCTGATCATTTCAATTGCCCTCCTTCTAATTTCCAATTTGGAATAAATTGAGATATGTGATTAGTACCCACAGGAAAATAAAACCTTTTTCCTTAGAGAAGAGAAGAGAAAGGGAATGATAGAATATTTGTCACTGTTATCTCCAGAACAGCTTCCACATTCCTGCACAAAAATACTGAATTTTAACAAAGTTTGTTCCATAATTTTTTCCAAGAAATGATCCTCAACTGTCGTTGAGAAGCTTTGCCAGAAGGATTCTCAGGGGAAATAGTCTTCAGGGATTGATCGTACAAAAAAGTCCTGCTTTTGTCCGTACTCCTCCTTGAAGGGGGGAAAAAAACAAAACCAGGTGTGAAAGATAAAAGAGAAACAAAGTTCCATTTGAAATTTGACCCCAGAGCAGCAAAAGTAATAGATAGAAATACTTCTGAGATATTTCCATAGTCCTTTGAGAATGACATGTCACCTCACAGAAGAATTTAAATAGGCATTTCCTAGAGTTGCGTGTTCCTGACAGATTTCATCCTCTTCCTTTTAAGTCTTAAAAGGGACTATGAGAGGTGGAGAGAAAGTGAGATGGTGGTAGGTAGGGTAAAGGTGCACAAGATCACTCAAAAAAATATCTTTTTGTTCTTGCAGTACCATGTCTTGCAGGTGAGTTCTCTCGTACAGGTTTAACACCCTGCTACCCTTGTCCCAGAGACTACTATCAACCAGATCCAGGGAAGTCCTACTGCTTATCTTGTCCCTTTTATGGAACAACAACTGTCACTGGTGCCAGATCCATCACAGATTGTTCAAGTAAGCCAAATTGTCTCTGCTTGATAAAGTGAATAAAGGGAATATCTAAAGGATATGAGATAAAGAATAGCCAGAAGTAGTCTTAACAGAAAACATCCCACTTACTCTCTTAACAAGTGTCGAAACTGGATCTCAACCAGTGAAATTAACAGCTGCTTCTGTCTACTGGTGTTGTCTCTGTGTTTTGTAGGAGTGACTGTGTGATATATACCAAGGTTCAATAAGCAGAGTTTACATGTGCAGAGTGTGTGTATGTATACACTCTATATGTGCACTGTACTTCTCCCCCTCTACTTTGCTCTTGTGAGACCCCACCTGAAATACTGCATGCAGTTGTGGTGCCCTCAAGGACATGGAATTGTTGGAGCAAGTCCAGAGGAGGGCCACGAAGCTGATAAGAGGACTGGACCATCTCCCCTGTGAAGACAGGCTGAGGGAGTTGGGGCTATTCAGCCTGGGGAAGAGAAAACTCCATAGCAACTTTTCAAAATCTGAAGGGGCTACAAGAGACCCAGGGAGGGACTCTTTATTAGGATCTGCAAGGACAAGGGGAGGGGTAAGGGGTTGAAATTGATGGAGGGGAAGTTTAGGTTAGATATTAGGAAAACATTTTTCACTGTGAGGGTGGTTAGACACTGGAACAGGTTGCCTGGGGAGGTAGTGGATGGCCCAACCCTGGCAGTGTTCAAAGCCAGGCTGGATGAGGCCTTGAGCAATCTGATCTAGTGGGAAAGTGTCCCTGCCTATGGTAGGGGGGGTTGGGACTAGATGATCTGTAAGGTCCATTCCAACCCCTAAAATTCTATGATTCTGTGATTCTATATATGTATGCTATGGAAAGAGGTCTATATAAACATACACAAATATGTATAAGCATGCATGAATCTCTGTATAAAAACATTTAAATATTCTTTATACATACACATGCATATATGTGTTTTAGAAATGCACGTCCTTAAAAATACGTATTTGTGTAATGGTTACTGTGAAGTTTGCTTTTTCTTCCCACAAATTCACTTTGTTCAGCATATCCTTAGACACATTACTAACATGCAGATATAATGCCCTCATAGAATAGGAACCTTGCCATGCAGTGTTATTAACAGTGCTTTCATGCCTTTCTTCTTTAGGTTTTGGCTCTACATTCTCAGCAGCTGAGGAAAGTGTAATGATGGCACCAGCCTTTCCAGAAAATATCAGCAAGCAGTACAAAGTCAGCAGTCAGGCAAGGACAATTATTATTTCCAATATCTCAAATTAAAGAAAAAGTGCTTCATGCAGCAATATATCACTAAGGGCCTTGTAAATATAGCTGGTTTACTCACTATATTCCCTGAAGAGGTTAAAGCAATCATCGAGAGGGGAGCGCTCAAACTCTCTGTGCATAGAAGCACTTTCATTGAACAGAGGAGGTAGCATCAACTGTCAGCAATCTTAAATTCTGGACTTGAAGACTTCACCTGATGCATGAAATATTTATTACACTCGTAAAAAAAATCTAGGCTACAAGAAAGAGGTTCAGCCAATCTGTAAAACTTGTATTGACCACACTTGGTCATCTGAGGTCTTCCATATGCTGAATTCCAGAAAATGCTACCGGGCATCTAAGTCCCAGTTGTAAAATCTTGATTTTACATATTGTAACATAGACAAACTTGTGAGGAGGCAAGCAGAGCTCCCTTCTGCTGTGAGTATCCTCTTTGAAATAAAGACCAGTCCTCATGTGAAACTGCTCTAGTGACAATGTTTGCCAGAGATGCCCCTTCACCTCCACCATCTCCCCCGGCTGCCAGTCTGTAAGTCCCGACAAGACTGCTCTGATTGAATCTAATGTTGGGATATTATGTAAACAGAAGCAAAGCAGCCTCATGATAAATCTGGCCTGAACCGTTATAAAACATATGGACAGGTGGCAAACTGATCTCCTGTGGTTTTAGTTGACCATTTTCTCAAGGGCTTCAATGAACTCGTGTTTACTACAACAGAAGAAATAATGCCACACAGTGAAGTTCCCCACCAGCTCACCTGATGACAAGTAGCAGGAAGTGATTAGCTGATGCAAAAGGATGCTAAGTGGAGAACTCGCATATAAAAGACAGCTGATTATAAAATGTCCCCTGTGAATCATAGCTAAGAAAGTTATGAGGGAACAACTGTGATGATCACTTTGATAAGTAAAAGGTAATTTAAAAATATTTTTTCAGGTTTGTGGTATTTTTCTGCAGGAAAAAAAATTATTGGTGTGCTGAGGAGACAAAGATGAGGAACTAGAGTTTAATGCTGGTGACATTTTTTATCCCTCTTTCCACAGTGTCTGTAGAGTGTGCAGTTTAAAAGTAGAGTATTTTGTTCTAGCTTTGCTGTAATTATATCCCTCTTGCCTTGGGCAGGTCTTTCATGAATGTTTTCTGGAACCATGCCACAACAATGGGACATGCAAGCAATTGGGAAGCGGATATATTTGCATATGCCCACTTGGATATACAGGTAAAAAATTGAGAATACAGGTAAAAAATTGAGAAGAAGGCAAAGAGTCCTTGATATCCTTCACGTAAATAGGTATAAAAGAGCAAAATAGAGCTTAACTAATTGGAATATCTTTTACAGATTTAGAATACATAACTGTTAAGAAACTAAATACGCATGTTCTTGCTGAATTATGTTGTGTTTAGCAGAAAGGGTTTTTGAATGGGATTTTTTTTTAGCGGAGTTAGTGGATTTGAAAATCCTATCACTTGGCAATACTTATGATTAACAAAAGGTGGAAAATTGCACTCTAGACAGCTAATTCCACCAGATCTGCCTGTACTTCTCTTCAGTGTTAGTTTCCCGGTTGCTTCAAAGCAAACAGATGTCTTGTAATTCAGCGGTTATCAAGAAGTTACTTGTGATGGGTATTAAGTACAGCTATGTGGAACTGATCAGCCTGTTGCCCGATGTGCATCACACCTATTTCTTTCAGGTTTATTATCTTTTTGTTAGATGGTGTTATCTCAGGTCTGTGTTAAAACACAGTCTAACAAGAAGACCCTAAATGTGAATATCCTGTAACATAGGCACTTAATCAATCATGTTTTCCTGCATTAAGTAATAATTACATATATGTTTCCAAACCATTTCAAATTTTGTCTCCATATTTTCGGTCCTTTATTTTGCATTCTAGGCTTGAAATGTGAAACAGAAGTTGATGAGTGTAAATCATCTCCCTGTCAGAACAATGGAATATGTAAAGATGGTACTGGGACCTTTGTTTGTCATTGTCAACCAGGCTATTCAGGTAATTCGTGTCACTTGATAGCTTTTCTTCAGCCAGCCATTGTTTCTGTGCCAAGAAGGTGATACAAAACACAAGTGCTGTAGAATTCCACATCCCTGGAATTGTAACAGGAAAGCAGTCTGATCTACAGGTTAGAGTAAAGTTCTACTGTAGGTGAGTAGGTTTTGAAATAAAAGGATGAGCATTCAGGGAGAGGTGTAGGAGGGTTGTGCATGCATACTTTTGTTTTGTGATATTTCTGGTCTGAAAACAGGAATAAAGTTTAGGGAGTTAGCAGATACCACAGGGGAAGTGCTTGTGTGACTGAGTATGGCATGACTAAACAAAGCATTTATGTCGTTGCTTTACTGCAGCCCTATGAATAAATGAGTGGGCTTTTGCTTATGTTTCTCAGTGTTTTAGACTGTCAGTTGCATGCACAACAAAGGTATTGAAATCTCTGGGGAAACTAACATTCTTGAATGCTTTGCCAAAACAGCAGCTGATTTCTAAATATTTTGATATACTATTGAGGATATAATTTTGTGTGATTAAAAAAACCCACTTTGTGTTTTCCACCAGAAATGGTCTCCCTCATCGTTCATGTTTATCAACTGCAACACTTGATGGATTCTTTTTAGACTTTATAAAGACAAACCATGGACTTTAAGTCTTTCATGTCCCAGCATCTAAATAACACAGATGATCTCTGTAGGTGTTTGCAATGGTGCAGTCAGTCATGGAATTTTATCACCTGCTCTCAGTAGCCTTTTGCTATGCTAGCAGTTTGGTGATGTTCTGTTTTCCACATCTAGTCAGTGCAGCATGCAGACAGTGACTATTTCTTGATCATGCCTTGTAATCTCTGCTGTTTGAAGGTCTCTTGTGTGAAGAAGACATAAATGAATGTAGCTCCAGTCCGTGTTTGAATGGAGCCCACTGTGTTGACGGCAAGAATGGTTATCACTGCACTTGTGCAAAAGGGTTCACAGGTACACATTGTTCTGTTTAAGTCAGAGTTTACTCTTTCTGAACAAAAAATGTCTTCCTATCCTGTACAAAGTATTTCCATCTCATTTCTATATAGCAGTATATATATTCATATCTATCTATTGCATATATTGTATGTTGATAGGTATGTACTGGATTCGTAGATCCATCTAGTCTCTCAGAGTCTCTGTAGTGTTAGTTTTACTTCAGAAGGATTTACTAAGTAATAGGTCTTCTACTACTAATTTTGCCATGAACTTGCTGTGTTGAGAAAAAAATTACATTCCTATGGGTTCAAATTGTTATTTTTAATTTTATTTTAAAAGAAATAGTAGGCAAGATGGTCTATATTAAAAGTACTTCCCATCTCCATAGTCAGCTTCCTACTGTTTTCATAGATTTGTGTAACAAGTAACTGTATCTGTTGATTGTCATGTTACCAAAGAGCTCCACTATAAAATCACATGCAGTTTCTTCATTCTTCAGTGCTTGTGACATAGAGCCTCTTTCACATCAGAAATCCCAGAATCATGTGTTTCTGGATTTTGCATTTCTCCTTAGAGTTAAGGTTTCAGCAAAATGTCTTTTGTAGCAGCTTTTCATTAGCTGCTCAGAAGAGTTCCTTGGCTGATTTCCCAATTCAGCCCAAATTACTCACGTTATGGGCAAGATATGTTTAAATACCTCAGTTTGCTATATATGAATTTCTTTAACTACGAAGATGGTTTCTGGAGTTCTGTGACCGCTTAACCTCAGTTAATGGAGTAAAACCCTAACCTGCATGGGTACCCTGATGTGTGCTGTTTCTCAGGAGATCAGCAACAGTCCCTAAGAAACAGAGATGGGTTAGTAATCTTTTTTCTTAGATTGATTCAAACCAGAGCTGTTACTTTTTTCTTTTTTTTTTTTCTCAGGCAATCACTGTGAAATGGAGGTCAATGAATGCCTTTCAAACCCGTGTCTTAATAGGGCTATTTGTGAAGATCGAGTTGGCGGATTCTCCTGCAAGTGCCTCCCAGGTTTTAGTGGTGTCTTATGTGAAAGAAACATTGATGAGTGTTTCAGCAGACCCTGTAAGAATGGAGCTACATGCAGAGATGGTATCAACAGCTTCAGGTGAAAAATGGATGATTTATGTAATACAATGTGGAAAGCCAGACGTTGTGGTGCTTCAGCCTTCTTAGATTTCAGCAAGCCTTTTGACAGCCTGATCCAATATAAATGATCCTTTTATGGAAATTAAAGGAGACTTTAAAAGACAAGAAAATGTAGCCTGGTGTCTTCAGTCTTAAAAATATTCTAAGATAGACAGCAAAGAAAATACTCAGAGTTTGAAATGTAAGCATGCTAGGACTGCATGGTTTTAGTACTTAGCTTCCAAAAGAAATCCATTTTCCCAAACTTCAAGGGCTCATCTTGCTTTCCACTAGAATTAGAGCTGATGCTTGGTTATGTACCTGGTAATATCACATTTCTAGAGCTTGGGAAGACACGGCTAGCTGCACATAATGAGAATATAGTGGTTAAAGTACAAACACCAATTTAATCTTCCAAATACTTATTTTTATTCTTTAGGGTGTCTGAACCCAGAAGTCCCAAATGCCAATAGCAGTGTCATGTGCTAGATCACTATATAGATAGATAGACCAGCTGTTAATGTCTGGGTTTACTAATTTTCCCTCCCCAAAGCCCTAGAAGCTTTGATGCCTTTCAAAAACCATAGTTTTGCATATATCAGAGGTTTTGGTGCCTTTATACTGCCTTGGTTTTTCCTCTATGCATGCATATCTGCCTGAAAAGTGGAATACCTCTCATCTATACTTCTGTGTACCTAGAAGGTATGCTTTACTCACAGAAATGCAACGGTTGTCTCTCCCAATTTCCTATGAAGAAATGCAAGCTCTGTGCTTAAATATTGTATTGTCCCTGTCAAGAAGCAATATTATGGATCTAATAGAATACAAGCATGCTTAGAGGAACGACCAAAAAAAAACCTCCATTAATTCTGTAGTATGTCTTCTGTTCATTTTTATTTTTTCATCCATTATATGCCATTCCCATTGGCAGATCTGGCCTCTAGCCAGAATTCTTTGTCATGATGGCTGCCACCTTTGAAGCGTGCTTCTCTTTTCCTCCATAGGTGTCTCTGTGTGACAGGGTACACAGGACTAAACTGTGAAGTGAACATCAATGAGTGTGACTCCAGTCCCTGCTTAAACCAAGCCACCTGTGTGGATGCCTTGAACTCGTACGTTTGTAAATGTCCCCCTGGCTTTACAGGCAGCAGGTGTGAAACAGGTACACAGGACTAAGTCTCAGAAAAAGGTGGCTTGACTAAGTCTCTGGGCAAGATTTGCACTGGCCAGGCTGATTTCATACAGCTTCCCCAGAAAGCAGCTAGAGTGGTGGGACTCTGAGAGGCTGAGTGAAGCCTGTGGTGTTAGTAAGTGTAATTGCAAACAAGTAACAGCATGTGTGCTGTGTTACATTTATATTCATTTCTCTTTTTTAAGGAGTGGCACTATCTTTTTATTACCCAGTGGGTCTATCAGATTTAATTTTTATCTGCTCTGTGTATCTGAGTTAATTAGCTGTTTCTGTTTCTTGTATTTTGTGCAGGGATTTGCATCACAGGGTTAGAGGTTAATATGTGGTAGTCTTAGCTTTAGAAGTCCTAAAGACATCAAATTCCCTATGGTCAGGCAAAATGTGTCACACCTAGCGCAGCTTCCTCAGGGATGCTGGAGGCATTTGAAGAACCACCAGGCTCAAATCCATTTGTCTTTTAGCCACTCCATAAAAGTGATAAAGTGTTATAATAGTAGCTGGTGAATCTTGAAACAGAAGCTGAAGAAGCCATGTTGATTTTACAGAGGCAGTAGAGAACATACAGGTCATTTACACCTGCCATCTTATGTTAGAATCTGCCAGCTTTCAGGAGGGCTCCACTCCATAACATTTACATGTAGCATCCTTGTAAAGCATGTAAGTCTGCATTGGACAGCAGCACAGAAGTACAGTTCCATACCAGTGCAGTACCAGTGCAGTAAGTTCAGAGCATGGATAATCTTGGGTTGTTTTATGTGGGGTTTTTTTTAAAGCCATGATTCTTGTGAATGAAGTGGAATCAGCTGGTTGTATACACCTCGTTAGGATGCTGGATGTTAAATGGATATGTCATTTCGTTGATAGAGGACGGAAAAGCAAGGTTCATGTTCATTGTTTGTTAGACAATCAGCTGCTTTTCCAGTCATTTGTCTTCAAACACTGTGTTTTCTAGCCTTGGAAAGCTCTGTATGCTGACTGATGTTGGTCTGCTAAACAGTCTTTTTACCTCTGCTCAATTTAAGGTGAATAATTTTCGTAGATGGGCAGTGGTCTGTTTTATTGGATTTGCTTAGATTACACTTGATTATCTTTCTGGGTTTTTGGGAATATTGCTGAAAACTCTTTGTCATTATTGCAGAACAGTCCTCTGGTTTCAATCTTGATTTCGAAGTCTCTGGTATATATGGATATGTCTTGCTTGATGGTGTTTTCCCATCTCTTGGTGACATCACCTGTACATTCTGGATGAAATCCACTGATACTACAAACTATGGAACTCCCATTTCTTATGCAGTGGAGAATGGAAGTGATAACGCATTTCTTCTGACTGATTACAATGGGTAAATCACAGTTCTGCTTTCTGTAGCTTACAGATATCTTGAATTGATAAGGAAAGCGTAGAACAGAAGTCTGGATATCAGGTTTGCCTGGGGTACCCTGCCTCTGTGTGGGGTAGAAAAATATGCATCCAAACTCTGTAGCTAGAGTTGTCTCTTTGTTTTGTTTTTCTCCTTCCTTTGTTTCCTTCACTTTTTGCCCAATAGAAGAATAATGACAAGACTGCAGTGAATTTAGAAAACGTGAGTTATTTTTTTCTGGAGTACATTCACGTCATATTTAAATGACTCATTGAGACAATAACTGGATCAAGTGGAGCTTAACACTCATAGTACACGTAGCATGAGTCCAGAAGCAGGGGTGTACTCAACTGGCAAGTTTAAGTCACTGCGCAGCCATGTCTTTCTATTTTAGCACAAAATCGTGTTACTTATTTCACTATGCTTTGCATATGATAACCATAACTTAAGAGTTCTCTGAGAGAGATATACCTTGTATGATGATCTTTCAAGAGAGTTTTCTTGTATGATATAGGCATAGTTACCTGGTTTGGCAGATAACATTTCTCTGAGTCAAGTGGGATAGGCCATGCATTTAAAAAGTGACTACATGCAACTGAGTATGCCTTCATCTTCCTTCCATGCAGGTGGGTTCTTTATGTAAATGGGAAAGAAAAAATAACAGACTGTCCCTCAGTGAATGATGGCAACTGGCATCACATTGCAGTGACATGGACATGCACAGATGGGGCGTGGAAGGTGTACATTGATGGAAAACTCTCCGATGGAGGCAGTGGGCTTTCTGTTGGCTCAAAAATCCCTGGTATGCTTTATTTATATTACACCAGATCTGTTGCCTTCATTCTGTTTTTTTATTGCAGAATTTGATATGCAAAAAGATATTTATTTTGGTGTTTTTAGTATATCTCCACATTTTCAGCATTTATGCAGAGCTCGTGTTTGCTCTTCTTGTTTGTGGGGACAGTTCCCCTCACTCAGTGTCACTGAAGACAAAGTGTACATTTCTAGGGCAAACTGTTAGGTATCTTGTTTTATGGATGGCAAGAGTTAAGTCCACAAAGGAACCTGTGCTGAGCTGATTTTGGAATGGCTTTGTGAGAATAAGTTTCTCACACAACAAAGTTAAGTTTAACTGGCACTTCCCTTACAAATGTGTGCTCAGAGTGGGTTTTGCTCTTTCATTTTTTCTTGCGATCAGTTGTCTTTACAGCATTTCAGAAGACAGGAAAAGGAGTACCTTCAGCATTGAAGAGCTATGAAACGCCTGGCATTATATGGCTGCAAAGAGATTTTGTTTTAAAAATGTTCGTGTGGACCATGGTCCAAATTTACGTAGTGTTTCAAAAAATATCAATATTAAATTAAAAAATAAAATAGTGAAGCATTTTTGTCCATGTAGGTTATACTTACCCTTGTCTTTCATGGTTACACTGGAGTTAATCTCCAGAGGTAAGATCTAAGGAAGTGTGCTGTCCCCGTTACTTTTTGACCCTGTCCACATACCCTATGATATACAAAATGTATGTCCACATGCTGCTGGTCAAGGAGAGGAAGTTTAACTTGTATGTCATCTAGCATTGACTGTCTAATCACCACTGTGCTTATGAGATCAAATTAGATCTCTATGACTTTGTGAGCTTTAGTTTAAAGCGGGAAGTGCAAGGTAGCACTGTAAAATTTGCCCCACCTGCTTAAAACTGCAATTTGCATTGCTGTGTGGTGTGCTTCAAATAGTGAGCAAGAAGTGGTCCCTTAGAGCCCGTATCATTTCTGAAGCAGCCAAATGTAGTTTCTGCTCTCATATGTACTTGAGAGTCACTTACAAACTGTTATTTTCACTTACCTCAGTCTATCATAAGGCTTCCCAGAGGTTTGCTGAGAGAGTTTGTTGAAGGTGTCTGGTCTCCTTCACTGCAAAATCCTGGCAACACAGAGTGGCAAAAGCTTTGTTTTGCTTAGTTTTTTATCTTCCTATGGATCACTGCTGTAAGGCTCTGTTTCCTATCCCTGTTCTAATTTTGAGCTTAGGTGGTGGTGCACTTGTACTGGGTCAAGAGCAAGATCAGAAAGGAGAAGGATTCAATCCAGCTGAGTCTTTTGTGGGCTCCATCAGCCAGCTCAACATTTGGGACCATGTACTTTCTCCACAGCAGGTAAGTCCTTTCTGCAGTGTTAGAGCACAGGGCTCTGAGCATAGGATGAACATTTGAAAAGGCATTCCAACTGAGCATATTGGACAGTCCTGCTCCCACAGAATTCAGTGGGGACAGATGGAGCTCAGGTTTAGGGTGATAAACTTAGTGTAGTAAGTAGAGTAGCTTTAAGCAAAACTCTGTCTGGTAAAATCAACACTGAGTCACCTTCTATTTTGACTGAGCCTTTCTGTAGTATAGAGCTTTGAAGTAGAAAGGATGGCATGTGTAAAAGCTAACAGTCCTGCTAGAAGAGAGAGAAAAGCACAATGAAATGAGCTAAGTGCTTGTTTTATGGATTACAGTTCTCTCATCCTGCTGTGTGAAGCCACTGGTAAAACTTCAGAGGGGAGACGTCACAATTTCTGTCAATGCATTAGACACTATGAAAAATCTGAACTATATAGTCCCAAGAAGAGTTTGAGTAGGCAGGATAACTGAATATTGGGCTACATTTATTCTGGTACCAAAAATAAAGGTTTGGCAGCACTAAACTTTCACTGAGTTAAAAAATCAGTATAGATCAAGAAATGTCTGCATGGACAGTGATCCCTCAACTTCTCTGAGAGACAAGCTTCAGCGCTCAGTTATTCTCAGAGTGAAATTTGTTACTTTGTATGTTGTTGGGACCTCTTACTTCCATTTATGACTGCAGTTTCTGCCTGCCACAATGCACTGCTGTGAAGAGCCTGAGTGTACACTTGATCATTTCCCCATACATACAGGGGGCTGCTGTGAGGTTTCCCCAAACTGTTTCTGCTTCAGGCTGAACCAGCCGCTCCTCGGAGGGCAAATGTTCCATCCCACCTCTGGAATGTGCTCCAGCTTGTCAATATCTTTCTTGCACTGAGGAGCCCAAAATGCAATGCAGTACTCCAGATTTGGTCTAATAAGAACTGAGAAGGAATAATCCCTGCTTTGGTTTTCTTATTGTAACCCTATTCACACAGCCAAGATGTTGTTGGTCCTCATTATTCACCAGGTGCACTGCTGGCCGGTACTCAGCTCACTGCCTGCCAGAGTCCCCATGTCTTTTTCCATAGACCTGCTCCTCCTCTTGGCTTTCCCTAGCCTATGTTCTTGAGAGGTTTTTCTTTCCCATTTTTTCTTGTTGAATTTCATGAAGTCTGTGTTGGCCCATGACTCCAGCCTGTCAAGGTCCCTATGGATGAAACTCTGTCCTTAAGCATACTGACTGGGCCTCCCAGTTTGATATTATTTGCAACTCTAATGGCAGTATGCTCCATCACCATTTCCTGGTCTTTAGTATTTCAGTCTTGCAGGTCAGAACTGATAAACTGTTGTTAACATTTGAACACTGAGGACTAATGTTCTAAATTAGAGGCATTTCTTGGGGGAAAGGCCTTTGGTTAAAAGGCTTTGCTGTTCTGGTGTTTTTTAAGGTTTTACCACTACTTTGTTTATCACTGTTTGTTATCTATGATCCAGATAAGAAATAATAACATGAACAGAACATAGAAGTGAAGCAGAATCTTTGTTTCCAGCATCCAGATGTCTCCTCTGTTTCCTCCTCTTTGTCCTTGATACCACCAGGGATGGTGAAGCCACCACCTCCCCGGGCAGCCCATTCCAATCCCTGATAACTCTCTCCATAAAAAATCTCTTCCTAATATCCAACCTAAACCTCCTCTGGCAGAGCTTGAGTCTGTGCCCTCTTGGCCTACTGCTCGTTGCCTGGGAGAAGAGACCAACTCCCACCTGACCCTCCTTTGAGGGTGTTATAAAGTGCAATAAGGTCACCCCTGAGC
>NW_008655390.1:0-459 GCF_000695815.1 Acanthisitta chloris | reverse complement strand
GGGACAGCAAAGCCACTAGAGTGGACAAATGGACAGTTCCGTGAACACAAAAACAGGAATATTTTCCCCAAAAAAGAGAAGCTAAAAAAAAAAATAAAATAAAAAAAATAAAATCCTTTTTTTCCCCCCCAAAAAAACTCACCTAACCTTCCGATCCCTCCAAGTTTTCTGGTTTCTTTTCTCGATCCTTTTTCGGTACAACAATTCCCCAAAACGCTAAGCGCCAAATCGAGAATTTTTCGTGTTTTTTCCGGTTCCACCAAAAAAAGTAAAGGTTTTAATCCTCCAAATTCCCGAAATCGTGCGGCACCTCCAGCTCGCCGAGTGTGGCGACACCTCAAAGCTCGAAGGGCTCGAATTAAATCAGGTTCCGTCGCTTTTTCCACAGCTTTCACGCACCAGGATAAAGATTCCGCCATCGCGGGGGGGGGGAAAGGAGAAAAAAGGGGAAAAAAGGGG
>NW_008655389.1:0-424 GCF_000695815.1 Acanthisitta chloris | reverse complement strand
TGATGGGGACATGGGGAGGGTCTCCAGGACACTGAGAGCATGGGGATAAGGAGGACACTGCCTTAGGGACATGGGGAGGGTCACCACGACCTTGGGGACTTGGGGATGGGAGGGGAGTGACAGTTCCTGGGGACATGGGGGGAGAATCATGGAGACAGGGAGGGACAAGGGTCCACAGGAGGACACTGGGGACATGGGGATGGGAAGAGAGCGACAGTTCCTGGGGACAAGGGGGGAGAATCATGGGGACAGGGAGGGACAGTGTCATGGGGACATGGGAATGGTCCCCAGGACATCTGGGACATGGAGATAGGGGGGACAGTGCCTTAGGGACATGGGGAGGGTCACCAGCATACTGGGGACATGGGGATAGGAATGACAGTCCCTGGGGACATGGGGGCAGGACCTTGGGGACAGGGGGGAC
>NW_008655388.1:1322-8259 GCF_000695815.1 Acanthisitta chloris | reverse complement strand
GACTGGATGTGGCACTTAGTGTTGTGGCCTAGTAACCACAGTAGCATTGGTCTCAATGATCTTTGAAGTTGATTTCAACCTGGTTGATTCTATGACCTCTAAGGTCCATTTCAACCTCTGAGACTGTAAGAGGTCTAGAGGGCCATGGGGAATGCTGCAATGTGTCCTGGCCAGTCCTTCTCCCAGTGACAACAAAAGGTCCGGCAGCTCCGCAGTAGAAGAGGCTGCACCTGCCCATCCCTCAGGAGAATCCCTTGGCAAAACAGGCAAGCTGGTCACACTCTGGGACATGAGAACTGAGATGGGGTGCAGGCTGGCAGTTGTTTTTGCAGCCACCAGTGGCTTTAAGTTGACTTTAGGGCTCTGTTAGACCTTTGCCTATGGCATGACTACCACTGTCACTTTTGGATGAGGCCTTGAGCAACCTGGTCTGGTGGGAGGTGTCCCTGCTCAGGGCAGGAGTTGAGACTAGATGACCTCTAAGGTCATCTAGTAAAAAACTGCAGTAAAAAATGTGTCATTAAAATTAGCTCAGCTAATATGGTGATGTCAAAGCTGACACAAGTGGCTGTTGGCAATTATGAAGTTTGGGGTGTTCACAATGACACAATAAGCTCTAGGATGAGATTTGTAGTGTTTCTTATAAAACTTTAATTTTAAAAACGATTTAAAAAACCCAATTCCAAAAGACTTGAGATACAAGTTTTCCAGCTTGGTCTTTTCACTGGGACAGAGAAGGGTCATACACAATGCCTGAGCTTTGCAGCCTACTGGTCCCCAGGAAAAGACATCTTGGTTTAAGCCCATGCAAGCTTGAAATAGACAGATTACTCAGCTTTCTTGCATTATTGGTGCACTTCAGAGGGAGACGAGCACTTGGGACATAGGACAGCTACGCAGTGGGTCTTCAGGTAGTTTCATCAGCTGCACTACCTGTTTAAACGTTCATTGTGTGAAGTGAAATTTAATTCCTGGGAAAGAGCTGTGTGGACAAATTCTGAGATTCTAGAGAGAAGAGCTGCTTCCATCCAGGAAAGAGAGAATTTTACGATTCTTGAAGATTGCGTTGATAGAACACCTGATTCATCCTTTTACTTAGATTCAATGTATAAAATTAAACACCATTTCCATCAGCTTGCTCAAGGCAGACATTTTTCTCAAGCTGTAGAACAATGTTCTTCAGAACTGGATCCTGTGCCCAGTTAACTCTGCTTGCAAATATGATGTTCTATAAATAAGAAAGATTTATTAGTTAAAACAAACCTTGAAAAAGGACAGACAATTCCTAGTAAAGTATCTCAAAGGAAGTCTTCTTTTTTAATTTGGAAGCCCCTGAAATTCAGAACAGTGTTTGATGTAGGTAGGGTGGGGGGAAAGGAAAGTACTGCTTTAGATCCTATAATTGACACACAGGCCAAAAAAACCCCAATGCTTTTAATCTCCTACAGGTGCTTGCACACCGCCCCTGTTTTACACAGAGATTTAGAGGATTTTTTCTAACATGAAATAAGTTTGCCTTTAACAGGGTTGTATGTTAAAACAGCACATTCTCACCCTGCCATTCAGGATTAAAAATGGGAATTTAAATTTAACCAAAGATTTGCTCTACTTAGGGCTCAGATTTCAGGAATACAAACCCAGGAGAAAATTAACAGCTACGTATTTTCCCTAAGCATGAGATGGGGGAGGCACTGAGGTGACTCTCAGCCACTGCTGTGACAGAGGGTCTCCAAGAAAATGCATGATTCTTGCCCTTTCAAGGGAACAAACACAGATTGCCAGACTGTCTCTAAACTCTGTTACGTAATTATTCTAAAGAAGCCTGTGACAATTCCATGTTTTTAGCATTTAAAGCAAGAGAAGTCTTCCTTTCATACAGCAGTTTTTCCATTACTGTTACTTACACGTTCTAGAGAACACAGTTTTATGTTCCTGAAGTTCCATTTGCCATTCACTATGCTATCTTGACTGCAATGAAAAACTGCAAACGTGGTTCTAAAAGCCACAACACATTACCTGTGTTATATTTTGAAGTGTTGTAGTCACTGTTTTTTCTTCTTCTAAGACACTAAGCAAATGCTTTCTTGTAGCATCTTCCTGACTTGCTAGTTGCTGCTGTTGTTTCTCCTTCATGATCTGAACTTGCTCCAGTTTCTCCCTGTTGTACTCACTTAGTGCTGTTCCGTTGTTGTAGGAAGATAAAGAATTAAGAAGCAGTTAGGTGAGCAGTAGAACTGAACATAATTCCTTTTTCCTCAGACACCCAAAGCACTTCCACTGCAATAACCCTATTTTCACACTCCACACCTTCCCTCTAAAATACCTCAAGGTATTTCTTTCACAACAGAGGCAACACATATTGTGGTTACCTGGTATTAAAGTACATTGACTGGTTCCTTGGCTGCCAGTAAAACACAAAGTACTTTGCTGTCTGCATTTCCCTCAGACAGGGACTGCAAAACCTCTGTCCTGTTTTCGACTGTCACAACTTTTACAGGTCTTTTAAGACCCTTTTTGAGATCTGATTGAAACCAAATTCCATAGCTGTACAAGGAGCATATGGCATCACCAGTGAATATTACCATTTTTATAGGAAACCAGGCTAAAACCCAGACTGATTAAGCTCACTGAGGGACAGTTCATACACTGAAAGAACACTGGCATAGCATTCTCTCCCTTATTTTCAAGGATACCAAGGGTATTAATTTTCCCCATGAAAACAGCTATTTCACTGCTGTCAAATTGTGCACAACTCCCCGTGCATGAACCACACAACAACTGTGAAAACTGGTGGCAAGTCTGGTCATGACAGCAGGAGCATTCAAAAAATGCATTTACCTTACCAAGCTCTGAAGACTGACTTCACTCACTTCACTGTTAGACTTCAGTCTAACAAGACTACTGAATACCCACATTACCCTATTACAAGAGTTCTTTGCTAGAAAATCCCTTCCCTATTCTGCAAACACCTCTGACAAAAAAAAAAATCTTATAGGCGCTGTAGGGCTGATTTAAGTTATTAAATTATGTGCTATTTTTGGGGGAGCTTACACAATCACAGAATCAATCAGGTTGGAGAAGACCTCTGAGATCACAGAGTCCAACCTATGCCCTAACACCATCACATCAACCAGACCATGGCACTGAGTGCCACATCCAGTCTGTCCTTAAACACCTCCAGGGATGGTGACTCCACCACTTCCCTGGGCAGCACATTCCAGTGTCTGATCACCCTTTCTGTGAAGAAATTCTTTCTAATGGCCAATCTAAACACTGAGTACTACATACTAAATTGCACTAATAAAATGCCACCACATTGTTTATGAGTACCTTCTTGCAGCTCTCATTCTAATGTGTCAATCTCATGCTCAAGTAACCAACACACTAGCTCACTTCTACAGTACTTCCTACTGCTTTAAAGAGTTTTGCAACTGTGTGGAGATTTTTGTGGTTACTTCACATGTAAATTAACACTGCTACAAGAACAACTTCACAACATGAGCTGTACACTCACAACACAAAGTCAGCACAGCTAACACACTTACAGAATCTTTCCTTTCTCACACGTATCAGCTGTTGTTGCTTCTCACGTATTTCCTGAAAGGAGAAAGGATTTCCTAGACTCTTCAAAATACAATGAAAGATGCTGATCCACAAAAGCAGTTAAGGGCAGCTCTAGAAAGATTATACTCAACTTGAAGCCATCTTCAGTAACTCTGACAGCAGCAGGAACTGCACCCTTGGGGCCAGATATTTAGCTTCAAATGACCTGTGCAGTCCTGTTACTTTCCAAGTGAACTCCTGCCCGTGCTGAGGTGGGTGGACCTGCACAACTGCAACAGAAGCGACAACTGCCACTTACCTGCTGATACTCAAATATTCTCTGGTTGAGCGACCTGATGCGCCCAAATGTCTCCAGGATCATCCTAAGGAAGGAAACACAGTTACACCCCTTAAGACCACTAATAGGAGTCAACATCACAAACATTTTCATCAAGGTTATTTGGTTTAAATAAAGAATTTCCCCATCTCCGTTAACACCAAAATAAAGTTAGGTGTCTGCACCTTTTCTTTTTTATGGTTAGCATACTAAGTATCACTGTAGGGGCCAAATACTCCCCTTATTTTCCTCTCAGTTTCCCTAATGCTTCACTTAAGTCTGTCTAACATTTCAAATCACAGAGCCTGGAAGGCTATGAATTAAAGCTCCCGAATTCTGGCATGTGGCAGAGACACTGTGGAGATGCAATGTTTTCAGCACTTATTTCTGAGAGAAACGAAGTTTCTCATTTGCACTTTGTCCACCTGTTGATATTGGATAGGAAATGAAAAGCTGATTTTAAACATGTTTGAAACCTTCAGTTCTTTTTCAAAGACATTGAGCTTCTGCATGAAAGCAGCAAAGCAGAGGCAAGGCCTTGTCACAAGCCTGTGACATGTCCTCAGCTATTATAAATGCAGGTAACTCAGGCACTAAGGAGTTGTTCTTCTCCTAACTACAAGCAGTTCTCATAATGAATCAAAAATTTCGATTTCGGTAATCAAAGGTTGGTTAATTCAGAGCCCAAATCAAATCCACAGCAGGTATAGGAGGCCTGACCGTGCTGGTTCTAGCTAGTAGGTACACAGGACGTCACACAGTCAAACCCAGAAGAAGGAAACTTGCCTTTAAAAGAATGAAGTAATGTAAAAAAACTGCCACAATAAGCTGTGCAAAGTCCATTCCCTTCTAGCCATCTGCCCCACAACAACACCTTACCTTGAGTCTGTATCACCCTGATGGATTTTCTTTCTCAGGGCATCCATAAATTGCATCCTGCACAGTGTAAGGAACAACACATGAGTGATAAGAATTGGTAAGAAACTGAGAGAAGGTGGTTTGGGTAAGTAACAGAAAAAGATCAGTTCCATTTCTGTCCACTTCCACACTGGAATTATATACAGGAAACAATCAAGTATCACACTTCTCAAACAATGGGGCTTAACTCTCAGAACAAGAAAAGTGTCAATGATTATTTGTGAGAGTGACAACTCCTTTCTCTCTTGCCAAACATACTTGGACAACATTAACCCCAGAGTTTGCAGAAAGGAAGCTGGGCAGAGGTGGGAATTCAAACAGGAGTCATCTAACACTATCAACTTCTACCTTTTCATATGCATTTGTACTACTAATTTCTAAAACACTGCCAAGAAATCTGCTGACTGATTTATGCAGTCACACCAACACAGCTTTGAATGAACTTTGGGGTTCACACATTTCAACTCTTAGTGGGGTTTCTGGTTGTCTACAGTATCTCCATCTGCATTCCTACTGGTTGGATGGTACTAAGACCTCCCCCTTGCACAACATCACTTCAAAATCCCGTTTTTTAATCAGACTAGTGTCTATGTGTATCTATGTGTGCATACAGAGAGAAAAGCTCCAAACAAACAGGAAGAACATTCTACCTTTGCAAGGCTAAAGTCTTGGCCTGGATAGAGCATTGTATATACTCTATGTCGTCTTTCAGTTGTTCTGTGGCACTGAAGGGAAACAGAACAAAATGAAACAACACCCGCATGAAGGTAACAAAAAGTTTAAACGCAATGTCACATTTTAAACTTGCTTTCCACATATCTAATGTAAGAATTTTTCATGTAAACTACAAGATATTAAGGTCAGGAGCAATGTAGCATGTGGGGCTATGTTACTGAATTCTAGCCAGGACTGCAAATTTAGAAGCCACATCAGACACAGAACTACATCAGAAGAACTGAGCAAAGCATTTCTTCCCCACAGTTTTTCTTCATTTCCATTATTTTCACCAGACTGAAGTACTGATTGTTAATCCAGAGATTCACTAAGAAAGAGTAACTAAAAGAGAACCTCCAAGCTCAATTCTTAACCCTCCTCCTGTTTCTGTTAAAACACATCAAAAGTTTGGAGCTATCCAGTGACATACCTCCGGCTAAACTGTTTTTCAGTATCACCAGGATTTTTTTGACCTGCAAAAGAGAATGTTACTAAAAACCAAAGCACAGTGGAGGCTGTTAATACAACCAATAGAGCATAAGGAATCAGCCCTTTTTGTGTGAACAAGCTACCTTTTATTCCTACCTCCAAGCCTTATCACCTCTATCACTGTTGGCGAGACTACACCAACAACCAGCTGCACCACACAGATAATTAGGCTTTGAGGTGTTTTCGTTCAGCACTTTTTGAGATGTGCTGGCTCACAGCAGGGCTGGTGTAGTGGGAGAGGATGGAGCCAATCACACCCTGGGCTGCACGAGAAGCAGTGTGGGCAGGAGGGTGAGGGAGGAGGTTCTGACCCTCTGCTCTGCTCTGGTGAGATCCCACCTGCGAATTGCAGTCACAGGACAAGGGGTAACTGCTTTAAGCTGAAGGAGGGGAAATTTAGGCTAGATATTAGGAAGAAGTTTTTCCTGGTGAGGGTGGTGAGACACTGTCCCAGGTTGCCCAGGGAGGCTGTGGCTGGCCCAGCCCTGGCAGTGTTCAAAGCCAGGTTTGACGAAGCCCCAAGCAACCTAGTCTAGTGAGGAGGTGTCCCTGCCCATGGCAGGGGGTCTGGGTTGGACAATCCTTAAGGTCCATTCTAACCCCTAAAATTCTATGATCCAGCTCTGGGGTCCTCAGCACAGGAAGGACATGGACCTGCTGGAGAAGGTCTAGAGGGCAACAAAGGTGATTAGAGGGATGGAACTCCTCTGCTGTTAGGACAGCCTGAAAGACCTGGGGGTGTTCAGCCTGGAGAAGAGAAGGCTCCAAGGTGATCCTACTGAGTCCCTCCAGGCCCTGAAGGGAGCCTACAGGAGAGCTGAAGAGGGACTGTGTACCAGGGCAGCAAGTGAAAGGACAAGGGGGAAAGGCTTTAAGCTAAGCAGGGCAGGGTTAGATTGGATATAAGGAAGAAATTCTTCACTGTGAGGGTGCTGG
>NW_008655388.1:450-1249 GCF_000695815.1 Acanthisitta chloris | reverse complement strand
ACCTGGGATAGTGTAAGGTGTCCCTGCCCAGGGCAGGGGGGGGGGACTAGGAGACCTTTAAGGTCCTTTCCAAGCCAAACCATCCTGTCATTCTATGCAGTTTCAGCAGACAATCAACAGTTCTGCTCTGTCTGCACCAGCTGGGCAAAATCACAGAATCATGGAATATTCAGAACTGCAAGGGACCCATGAGGATCACCAAGCCCAACTCCTGGCCCTGCACAGGCTGCCCTATCCCTGGAAGAGTTCCAGGCCAGGCTGGATGGAGCTCTGAGCAACCTGGGCTATTATAAAGTGTCCCTGGCCGTGGCAGTGAGTTGTAACCAGATCATCTCCAAAATCCCCTTGCAACTCAAAACAGTTTGTGATTCCACAGGTAATGGAAACACCTTAAAGCAGTATTGCTGCCAAACACTTTGGCAGACTTTGAGCAAGACTTCAGCCTCAGTGACCAGACTCCTAAAAACCATCGCCATGTGTTAGAGGAGCTGAAGTGCAAATCCCAAACCAAAATAGCCTAAAGTGCAAAACCAAAATGGAGGGGGAAGGAAAGTGGGCGACAACCACATGGCAGCTTTGTAAGCACTCAAACACGTCTCCAAGAGCTGCCTAGAAAATGTCAGTCAAGAGAAATATTTCATAGACTCATAGGATTTTAGGGCTGGAATGGACCTTAGAGATCATCCAGTCCCAACCCCCCTGCCCTGGGCAGGGACACCGCCCACCAGAACAGGTTGCTCAAGGCTTCATCCAACCTGGCTTTGAACACTGATGGTGTTGGGACAGCCATCCCTGGGCA
>NW_008655388.1:0-234 GCF_000695815.1 Acanthisitta chloris | reverse complement strand
CGAAACCCCCCTATGTCGCCCAGCCTTGCTTTGTAAGGGAGACGCTCCAGTCCTCATATCAACCTCGTGGCCTCCTGTGCCCTTGCTCCAACGCACCCTTTGGATAACTATTTCTAACAGGTCCGTTAGGAGATTGTGCTTACCGCGACGCAAGGCCGCCCTGCAGTCCGACAGCTGCTGCTTCATGCTCTCCTTCAGCCTGCAGAGGGGGCAAAACCACAACCGTCAGCTCCT
>NW_008655387.1:20023-21621 GCF_000695815.1 Acanthisitta chloris | reverse complement strand
CTGGGCCAACGGCACCGCCTGGGCATCCCTGCCCGCGCACGGCCTCAACGACACGGGCACGCAGCGAGCCAAGAACGCCACGTCCATCCTCATCGCCATCGTGATCACCGCGCTCTACTCCGTGGTGTGCGTGGTGGGGCTGCTGGGCAACATCCTGGTGATGTACGGCATCGTCAGGTGAGGGGGGACAGCCCAGGGGCTCCCCACGAGGGATGGGGGATGGGCACTGAGAGTGAGGATGGACCAGGGATGGGTGGGCAGCACGTGCGAGGTGTGAGAGGCCAGGAGTGAGTGGGTGTGCAGCAGGAGGGGGACAGTGCTGGGAGAGAGTGTGCACCAGGACTGTGTCAATGTGTCAGTCAGCAGCAGAAGTAAGTGTGCTCCAGGTGTGAGTGTGCACCAGGAGGGAGAAAGCATCAGGAGGGAATGTGCACCAGGACTGTGTAAGTGTGTCAGTCAGCAGCAGAAGTAAGTGTGCTCCAGGTGAGTGTGCACCAGGGGTGAGACAGCACCAGGAGGGAGTTTGCACCAGGAGGGAGACAGCACTGGGAGAGAGTGTGCACCAGGACTGAGTGTGTAAGTGTGTCAGTCAGCAGCAGAAGTAAGTGTGCTCCAGGTGTGAGTGTGCACCAGGAGGGAGAAAGCATCAGGAGGGAATGTGCACCAGGACTGTGTAAGTGTGTCAGTCAGCAGCAGAAGTAAGTGTGCTCCAGGTGTGAGTGTGCACCAGGAGGGAGAAAGCATCAGGAGGGAATGTGCACCAGGACTGTGTAAGTGTGTCAGTCAGCAGCAGAAGTAAGTGTGCTCCAGGTGTGAGTGTGCACCAGGAGGGAGAAAGCATCAGGAGGGAATGTGCACCAGGACTGTGTAAGTGTGTCAGTCAGCAGCAGAAGTAATTGTGCTCCAGGTGTGTGTGCACCAGGGATGAGACAGCATCAGGAGGGAGTGTGCCCCTGCACCAGGACTGTGTCAATGTGTCAGTCAGCAGCAGAAGTAAGTGTGCTCCAGGTGTGAGTGTGCACCAGGGGTGAGACAGCACCAGGAGGGAGTGTGCACCAGGACGGACTGTGTGCCATGTGTGAACCAGCAGCAAAGTGAGGGTGCCCCAGGAGTGAGTGTGCCCCAAGGGTGAGATGGCCCCAGGGGTGAGTGTGCAGCAGGGTTGAGTGTGCACTGGGTGTGAGCCAGCAGCAGGAGCACAGCTGGGTGTGCACCAGATGCTTGTGAACAGTCAGCACCGAGAGGGATGTACCTGATGGGTGTGATGTGTGTGTGACAGTGTGTGTGTGGGTCCAGGTGCTGTGTGAGAGGTAAAAACAGGGGCTGAGTGTGCACAGAGCAGCTTGGGGTGCAGGGGAGCCATGGGGGGATGCTGGGGGGACACAGCCCAACCCCAGCAGCACATGGTCCTCATCCCTGTGTGAGGAAGAGGAGGCACAGGGCTGGTCATGTTGTGAGTTGGGAGCTCTCCTGGTCACAGAGAGGGTCCTGACACCCTCCCCCCCCCAGCTGGATCAGAGGGGCTGGTGGGCTCCCACTGGTACCACCCTACTCCATCAGTGGGAATTACCCACTCAGCCCATTCCCGGCTCCATGAG
>NW_008655387.1:9666-19941 GCF_000695815.1 Acanthisitta chloris | reverse complement strand
CCCCAGCTGCCACCACGGCCGAGCTGTCCCCCAGCCCCCAGCACAGGGCATGAGCTCCAGTGGCAGAGAGAGCTGCTCATGTCCTGGGGGACCCCAAATCCTGCACTTGTGTGAGGTACAAAACCTCCTGTCAGCCCCTTTGTCCAAGACACCAGTTGGTCCTGCCTGGCTAAGGTGGGTTGACAGGGAATATGGGACAATAAAGCCAAGGGGCACAGGAAGAGTGCTGGCAGCAGGGGCTGGTAGAGCCCCCTCCATGCCCCCAGACCCTGCCAGCAGCAGAGGATGGGGCTGTGCTTGCTGTCACACTCCTTGATTGTGCACACTGCAGCCCCTCCAGCCTGGCAGGAGGGAGCAGAAGGGTCTTGCCCCCTCCCACACCAGAGGAAGCTTGTCCTGGGTGTCCAGGATTTGTGGGGTTAATCCCAATTCGCATCACGCCAGGGGTTGCTGTAACCCCAGCCTGGCCAAACCCCCAGGGCCAAACCTGAGCTGGTGGCTTGATTTAAGCAAACCCCCTCAATCCTCATTTTTTAACCATTTCCACCCTCCTTTCCCCATCACTTTCAGTCCACAGCAATCATTACAGGAGGTCAGCACAGCCTGGCACTGCCTGTGCAGGAATAAATGTGGTGACTCACTGGAGGGAAGTAAACCAGCCTGAAATGTGCCCATCAGCCAGGCTGCCCATCACCCTTGCATCAGGCCCTGCTGCCCTGACTCCCTCCAGCTCTGCTGGGTGTTTTAACCATCCCAGAGGATGGGTGATGGGGAGCAGGATGGGAATGTCACGTGCTGACCTGACCTGGCACACAATGGGATTTCTCGTCCCCTCCAAGTGGCTTTACAAATGAGTCCTGGTCTGAAAAAGCAAATGAAGGTAATTGCGGCAGAGACAGACGCTATGAGCAGTGTCAGGGTGAGGGATGAGAGTTATTAGACCCCTCCTGGCTGGTTCTGCTCAGCAAGGAGAGGGAAGGCATCTTAAAGAGGATGATTTCATGTGCAAGCAACATCCTCCCTATTTTACTCACTGAATATTCTAATATTAGCCAAGCTTTAGCAAGCCTGACTCTACAGATCACATCACCATTCTAGCCCCCCATTTCCAACCCACCAGCTGACACTGGAATTAAACACAGAATCATAGAATCGTGGAATGGTTTGGGTTGGAAGGACCTTAAATGGATCTCATTTCACTCCCCTGGGCAGAGACACCTTCCACTGAAGGAGGTTGCTCTGTCCAACCTGGCCTTGGACAGTTCCAGGGATGGGGAATATCTCCCAAGGAATGAATAAATGCCATCCTCCTAGCCCCTGGGGCAGGACCTCGGGCACCACACTGAGTTTGCCACATAGCCCATGTGTGCCAGGAGCAGACTGATACAGGACTCTCCTCCTCAGCTCCCTAAAGTGCCACTCAGCACCCCAAGGCACCAACCCCCTACAAAAATCCTTGCCCAAAGCAGCCAAACATATCCCTACAGCCAGAGGGAACCCAGCACCTTCCCCCCACAGCTCCAACCAGCACTGCCATTCATTCCCACTGCGTCGTCAGGCACTTTTAAACATCCCCCTGGAAGCAATTTGCAGCTGCGAGCTCAGACCTGCGAGTGCCCAGGGCCCTGCCGAGCCCATCAGCCCCCTGCCAGCTCCCACACAGGCTGCAGGGACAGCTGGGCGCAGGCTTTGTCAAGCCAGGCTCTTCCAGCCAGTGGCTTTTAGCAGCTCCAGGAGTTTTTCTTTCACTTATTATTCACTTCTCTTTCACTTAGTTATTACCTGAGAGGTTTGGAGAGAGGGTCCCTGCTTGGGAGTCCAGACTGGAATGCAAAGTTGCCCTGTGCTTGCTCCATCCCCTCCTGCCTTATCTCTCCATCAACACCTCCCAGATTGTTCCGTTCAAGTGCGTAACTTCCCAATCAAGGCACTCGCTTAATTGCGACGGGTTTGGCAGCCTGGGGAGCTCCATCACCACCAGCCGCGAATGGTTCTCTCTAATGCGACTGATAAACCTCTTTCCTGGAGCAGCAGCTTCGTTTGCAGCTCGGAGGGTGTCACCACGATGGACCCTCCACCCTGGGCAGTGGGTTGGAACCTCAGCCCAAGCCTGGAGGGGGCTGAATCCTGCCCCAAAATGCCAGTGCTGAGGGTTAAATTGTTATCCCAGTCATCCCCTTCATCATTCCAGTCATCATCACCTGGTTAATCCCATCATTTTAGTCATCCCAGTTATCCCCCTCATCACTCCAGTCATCCTCATCATCATCCCAGTTATCCCCATCAACCCAGTCAACCCCATCAGCACAGTCATCGCCATCTCTGCTTTGCCCACACCAGCACAGCCCCATCGTGCCTGGGCAGGGGATTACATTCCTGTCCCCCCACCCCTGGCATATCTGGCAGGGTTGGGAATTGCTTTCCCAGCATGTCCAAGCACATCTGGCAGAGCACAGAGTGAATAACTGAATTTCCCCCCCATTTTACTCAAAAAAACCCCAGACCTCAGAGACGTGTGAGTCTATCCAAACCAACTGTTTGTGTAGGAGAGGTAAAACCTGACAATAACACAAATTCTCAGCTTTTTGTTTAACCTGGAAGGAAACTTTTCCAAGAGATACATTTGCAAAAATGCTTGGAGAATAACACTAAAGAGAACTGAAAAGGACTTTTCAAGGACAAGACATTTTTAATGCCATATTTAAAATGGGAAAAAAATAAAAAAAGCTCAACTTGAATATTTCCACCCTTGGGCAAGGGGCTGCCATTTGCAGCCACGGTGAAGGAGATGGGAATGCTGTTGGAGCTGGGCTGAGCTGCTGTTTTCTATTTTCTCCCAGAGAGAAACGGGTTTTGCAGCCTCCAGCTCCTGGTTCTGCTGACTGCAGAACCTGCAGGGTCTCTGTCCCCACTAACATGCTTTCCTGACCCTGCTGAGGTGGAGAAAGGATAAAGGGAAGGGAATGGGGAGCACCAGGAAGCACAGGAACCTCTTTGCTACACCAGTCTGCTCTCCTAGGCTCCAACCAGGACAGCATCACCTGAGGTGGGAAATAATCGATCCCCCACCCCAATTTATTCCATGTACTCCCATCACACAGTGAGCTGTGAGAGTTGCCATAGAATCCTGGAGTGGCTTGTGTTGGAAGGGATCTTAAGGTTCATCTCCTTCCACCCCCTGCCATGGGCAGGGACACCTTCCACTAGCCCAGGTTTGAGTGTCTTCTTTGCCCTTGGTGGAAAATCATGTCACAGAGTGGGATGCCCACCCCAATTTATTCCATGTACTCCCATCACACAGTGAGCTGTGAGAGTTGCCATAGAATCCTGGAGTGGCTTGTGTTGGAAGGGATCTTAAGGTTCATCTCCTTCCACCCCCTGCCATGGGCAGGGACACCTTCCACTAGCCCAGGTTTGAGTGTCTTCTTTGCCCTTGGTGGAAAATCATGTCACAGAGTGGGATGAATGAAACTAGGCAAGGACAAGACAACTAAGCAACCTCAGTTTCTTCTTTGGATGTCTTTGTCCAAGCAATGTTCCTTTCATAGAAGCCCAGACTGGTTTGGGTTGGAAGGATCTTAAAGCTCATGTCATTCCACTCCTGCCATGAGCAGGGACACCTTTCACTAGCCCATGTTGCTCCAAGCTCCATCCAACCTGGCCTAGAACACTCCCAGGGATGAAGCAGCCACAGCTTCTCTGGGCAACCTGTGCCAGTGTCTCAGCACCTCACAGGGAGGAAATTTCTCCCTAACCTCTAATCCAAACCTGCCCTCTGTCAGTATAAAACTGTTTCACCCCTATCTGCCCATGGAAAAATCTCTGTTTTAGAAGTACTCCAAGGAAAACAATATTTTGATCCAGCAACCAAGGGATGCCACAGGCAGATTCAGCCATGCACAGAGATGCTTGTGTGCAAACTGACCCTGCTGTTAATTAATTAGGGTGCAGCTAAAGGAGCTCAGGGCTGTGGAGGATGCTCTGAGCAACAGGGACCTGATGGAAGGAAGGGCTGGAGCTGCTGTCATAGCCCTGACCTTAGCCCAGCTGCCACAGAGCCACCCCCAACCAACCCCACCGTGTTGCCCTTTGAGGACCCTCAGCATCCATTCCCAACCCACCACACTATTCAAAGCATCCTCTTGAGCATCACCTGCAGGGCTGGATGCTCCCAGGGCACACACTCATCCCTGCTGCCCTGGCATCCACCAAAACTTTGCCTCATCCCTTCAGGGAGGGTTTGGGCATGTAGGACCAGGTGTTTCACTTACCATGATGTGACAAGGACCAGAGCCAGCCCTTCCCAAATGCCCTGGGGGATGCAGCCAGGCTTCCCCAAAGGCTCTGGAGCTCCAGGCTGGCTAATTGGGTTGCTTCCAGATGGCCTGTTTCCGGGGATAATCGATCCAATTTCTGCAAGTAAACTCGACAGGGAAGCAAGCTGGATAATCATGATTTACTGGGTGGAAAATCAGATGAAGGAGGGTTGGGGGATAAAGGACATCCTGCAACTGATGCAGGGAAATGGAGTAAATTGATCTTATTGGAGGGTTGACTTGTCTGGAAAGTTCTTTGTTCCTTTGAATAAGGGCAGGCACTGAATGAGTGTCACCTCCCTAATCTCTCTTTCCTGCAGGCCCTTTTCAGGGACTGGAAGGCCACAATTAGGTCACCCCAAAGCCTTCTCCAGGCTGAACAATCACAGTTCTCTCAGCCTCTCCTCATAGCAGAGCTGCTCCATCCCTGTCATCATCTTGGTGCCTCCTCTGGACTCACTCCAGCAGCTCAGTGTCCTTCCTCAGTGTGTTCCCTGGTGCACCTGGAAGGTCACTGAGCACACTGATGCTGCAGTGATCCCTTTGCCCACCAAGGGTGGTGACACCTTCTGAGCAGCTGTGCCTCCTCCTCATCCTCTCAAGTGTGCACACACATATTTGGGCAGCTCTGACCACCTGTAACATCTCCCTTCTCTGCCACCTCCAGGTACACCAAGATGAAGACAGCCACCAACATCTACATCTTCAACCTGGCGCTGGCAGACGCACTGGCCACCAGCACACTGCCCTTCCAGAGTGCCAAGTACCTGATGGAGACCTGGCCCTTTGGGGAGCTGCTCTGCAAGGTTGTGCTCTCCATTGACTACTACAACATGTTCACCAGTATCTTCACCCTCACCATGATGAGTGTGGATCGCTACATCGCCGTGTGCCACCCGGTCAAGGCCTTGGACTTCCGCACACCGGCCAAGGCCAAGATCATCAATGTGTGCATCTGGGTGCTCTCCTCCCTCATTGGGGTGCCCATCATGATCATGGCAGTCACCAAGTCAAAAGGCAAGTGGCTTTTGGGGACATGTCCCCTCCTGTCCCATCTGTCCATCCTAGGGGTGACCTGCTAAATCTGACACCTGGTCCTGGAGCAGGTTTGAGGTCAGTGATGAGCAACTTTCCATGGGACCATAAATGTGCCATGGAAAAGGTATCATGGTGTTATTTTTCCATCTTGGAAACTCCCAGAAATTTTCCTCCTCCCTCCACATCTCCTGTCCAACCAGTGCCTCTGTGCAGCTCCTTGGGGGCAAATCAGGTGCCTAAAAACACCTCCAGTGGTGCTGCAAAGCCCCCAGATGGTTCACACTGTCCCTGTGTGAGGAAAGCTCTGAGCACTTTGAGGAGGTGAACAGATTTCAGTGGAAGGTGACATGGGGATGTGTCCACCATGGGAGTTGGGAGGAGACAGCATTGGGATGGTCCTGGAGCAGGAACCAGGTCCCTGGGTCACTGCATCCACTGCATCCTGTGGGCAGGGGCTGGTGGCACAAAGCTCCTGGGGAACCTCTGCCAAGAGCTGGCAGGTGGGAATGCACCTCCCTGGGGTTCTAACAAGGGGGGATATGCCCAGCCATGCCCGAGCAGAAGGCAGAGTATTCACAGCAGACACTCCACCAGCTGCCTCCCTGACCCTCCTCTCTCCCACAGATGGAATGGTGCTGTGCACCCTCCAGTTTCCTGATCCTCCCATCTACTGGGACACTGTCACCAAGATCTGTGTCTTTATCTTCGCCTTCCTGGTCCCCATCTTGGTCATCACCATCTGCTATGGGTTGATGATCCTCCGCCTGAAGAGCGTTCGCCTCCTCTCGGGCTCCAAGGAGAAGGATCGCAACCTGCGGCGCATCACGCGCATGGTGCTGGTGGTGGTGGCAGCCTTCATCATCTGCTGGACACCCATCCACATCTTCGTCATCGTCTGGACGCTGGTGGACATAGACAAGAAGAACCCCTACGTGGTGGCCAGTCTGCACTTCTGCATCGCCCTGGGCTACACCAACAGCAGCCTCAACCCTGTCCTCTATGCTTTCCTGGATGAGAACTTCAAGAGGTGTTTCCGAGAGTTCTGTCTGCCCTTCCGAGCCCGCGGGGACCAGAACAGCTTCTCCCGTGCCAGGAACACCACGCGGGAGCACGTCTCCACCTGCACCCCTTCGGAAGCTCGCAACAAGCCGGCATGACTAGACGTGGGCAGCCCCCAGAGGGGCTGCCAGGGACAAGGAGGGGATGACCTGCGCTCAGAGGTCACCCAGGTCACCACCACGGAGTTCTAGCAGAACAAGTTCAAAGACTTTTTTCATCCTGGAGAAGTGGGATAAGGGAATTAGGACTCACCAAGTGATGGAGAGAGAGAGGACCAGAACAAGAGGCAACTTGGGCAGAGCTGGGACAGACACAGACCTGGTCATGCAACAAAGGCTGTCACACTCCTACATGTGGGTCTTGGCAAAGCCTGAGACACTGGGACTGCAGTGACCTTGTGTTTCTCCTCATGATGGGCCAAGATGGCACCACAGCCCATGGCAAGAGGGGAAATGCTCCCTCTGCGCCAGGGGGTGATCATTGAGTGGTTTAGGTGGGAAAAGCCCTCTAAGATCATTGAGTCCAACCATTCCCCCAGCACTGCCAAGGCCACTGCTAAACCACATCCTCAAGTGCCAAATCCACATGTCTTTTAAATCCTCCAGGGACAGTGGCTCCACCACTGCCCTGAGCAGAATGTGCCAGGACTGGACAGCCCTAATGGTGAAGAAATGTTTCCTAATATCCAACCTAAACCCATGGCATGACTTGAGGTGATTTCCTCTGCCACATCATGGGACCTCACTCCATCCCCCTCTGAGCTGTGTTCAAAAACCAGCCAGAGATGGGAAGAGAAAACGATGCTACTTCAGAGACTGTCATCAAAGAGCTCCAGATGCATAGTAAATCCTCCTCTGGAGTCCTTCAATCCAGAACTGCCCCTGGAGAACAACTTTCTACTGTTAATGTCATGATTGTGTTATTTAGAGACCTCTGACCCAGTCAGGGCATCCCTGGACCTGGATGTGATGCTGGGAATACAGATACAAATAGGGGACAGAGCAGGGCACGTCTGAAGGTCACCCTGGATCCATGTGCCAATGCCAAATTCCCCATGCCCAGCATCCATCAGGGTGACTGAGAACTGCTGAAGACATTAAGCCTGAGAAGAACTTCATTAAAGGAGCAATTTGTGGGGACTTGAATTGTTTCTCACAGTGCTAAAGCAATTAGGATGGTTTAATGGGTGGCGCCGAGGGCTCTCTCTCCCCTGCCTGTGGGGAGAAGGATGAGCCATGCTCTGCCCAGATTTTCTTAGCAAGGAGCCTAAAAGGATAGAATGGGGTTGTTTGTTTTTTTCTTAGAAGAGGACAAAAATATCACCATCCTTTCCCAATCCCCCAAGCAGGGAGAGAGGTGGTGCAGGCACCGAGAAAGGACCCACAGCCTGCAAGAGGCAGAGATTTGGGTGGTTTGACACTCCTCTGCATGGAGCAGAATCCTTCTGAAGGGATGGCTGAGCTCCCATTGCATCCTGCAGGAACCACCATCCAGGGACCTCTGGACTACAATCCCTGCAGCTGAACAATGACTGATGTGTCCTCCTACCTTCTGCTCCCTGATTTCTCCTGTCAGTCCCCACCACATCCATGAGCCACAACTTTTCCTTCCTCTCACCTTCTCACCACCACTGCCAGACAGCCTGAGGAGGAGGAGGATGAGGAGGATGCTTGGGGGACACAGTAATAGCATTGAGAGGACAAATTGCTGCAGCTGGAGGAAGCAGGCGAGTGCCTGGGTGCACCTGGGCTGGATGCAGAGCTTGGCTTGTGTCTGCTCTCTCCAGTTACATCAATTTCGGCTAATAAAGGCCATTACCTCTCCTCACCAGTCTCACTTTGTCCAGAGCCTGTGGAAATTGCAGCCTCTCTGTTCGGAAGGCAGAACTGACGAGGCAGCCAAAACCAATTCCTCTTTCAACGGAATCAAACAGGGTAAAAATTGCCCATTTGGGTCTCAAATCAAGTGATCCTCCTCGTCTGCCTGTGCCGTGTCTCCCTGCAGTAGGCAAAAGTCTCTCACTCAGCATTGCATCTGACTGGACATCCCCAGCTCATGCCCAGGGCTCCTTGGGATCTCTTTACAGGCATGGATGGAGTCCTGGACCACCAGCAGGGCCACACTTGGTCTCCCCATCCTCTGCCACCACCAGCCTGGTTGCTTGTGGAGCATTGGGTGAGGGAGAGCAGGATCAGCTCCAGGGCAGGAACTGGGGGGAAACTCCAGGGTCCCATGGAGCTGAACTTTGGCTCTGTGAGAAGACAGACTAGAGTGTCCAGAGGAGTTGGAGACCATCCTTCAACTCTGTCCCTCCACCCACCCCAGGGGCAGAACCCTTAGCAGTGTGTGGTGGGAAAGGTTTGGAGCTGGTTGATGGTAAGGATTGGGCCATGGTAGGATGTCAAGATGTCCCACTAGGCTGGATGTCCCTGCAGGGGTTGGATGTCCCATACTGTGGAGCAGGACAACTTGGGGGTCACTCCTGACTCCTGCATGAAGCTGCTTTCCAGCTGGATATCTCAGTTTGAGGGGTACCTCTCAAAAATGATGACCCCAAATCACTGATCTCTTCAACCTGCCTTAGCCAGTGCCTCAGCATCCCCTAAAATCTGAGCCTGGGGTTGAGGCTGGGAATGGCACATGGAGAGAAGTGTTTTCACACAGTGTCTGCTGAGAGCACAGCGAAGGAACTGGGGGACAGGGGGTGAACCTCACCATCAGGGCTGGGGCATCTCTGCCCCTTTGAGGACATGTCTTCATGTTGGGGGGGACAAGTGACCCCCCACAAGTTCTGGGTGCTGTGGGTTGACTCCATGAGCAGCTCAGCCACCCCCCCTCCCATTTCTTATTCCCAAGGGGCCTTTTATCCATCTGCTGCATTCCCAGCCTGCTGGGAAATGTGCCTGCCATGGCCTTAAAGCAGGTTAAAAGGCTTCAAGTCATTACTTTTTAAAATGCCACCACGCTTGGGCAGAGCTCAGAGCTCAGGACACAGTGTGAACGTGGCCTCCCTGAGCTTTGGGTTTGCTGACTCAAGGAAAAATAGATCATTCCTGGGAAAACACCAGACTGAGGCAGATGGGGTGACATGGACTTTAAGCATCCCATTCTAGCAGCTTCCCAGCAGGGATCTGGGGGCTGAGCCAGCTTCTCCCCTCCCAAAAACCAGCTCCTTGTTCAGGCTGGGAAACTGGGGATGAATCCTGACCCAGGGAAACAGCACTGGGAGCTCCTACCTGTGCAGGCCAATCTGTGCCACAGTTGGGATATTTGGAGGGAACTGTATACTTATAAATACATATATAGATGTATCTCTGTTTAAAGGTGTTTGAAATTAAAGTGACCCCAAGACCCCTATCCCACCCCCTGCTGCAGCAGGTGCTCCATGGGCTGTGGAGATCCACTGGGTCCACAGCATCTTGCCAAGTGCTTCAGCCACAACTTCCAGCTCCAGCCCTTGGAATTTTGACAGCATTTCTCTATAGGAAACTGGTTTCTAAAAACTAAAATAATCCAATAAAATAAAGAAAACCAGAGATAGGAAGCACTTTGGAGCTCTCCTGTGACTCTCAGGGGGGTGTTTTGGGGAGTAATGGGAAAGAAACTACTTCCAAATTTACTCTACTCTTCCCTGTGATGTGCTGAGGCACTGGCACACGTTGCCCAGAGAAGCTGTGGCTGCTCCATCCCTAGAAGTGCTCCAGGCCAGGTTGGATGGGGCTTGGAGCAACCTGAGCTGGTGGAAGGTGTCCCTGCCCATGGCAGGAGTGGAATGGGATGAGATGAACTTTAAGGTCAGAGAATCAGCTGGGTTGGAAAAGACCTCCAAGATCATCAAGTCCAACCCTACTGTGGTTACTAG
>NW_008655387.1:6893-9548 GCF_000695815.1 Acanthisitta chloris | reverse complement strand
GACCAACCCCCACCTGACTCCAACCTCCTGTCAGGGAGTTGCAGAGGGTGCTAAGGTCTCCCCTGAGCCTCCTCTTCTCCAGGCTGAACACCCCCAGCTCCCTCAGCCTCTCCTCATGGCACTTGTGCTCCAGTCCCTTCCCCAGCCTCGTTGCTCTTCTCTGGACCTGCTCCAGCCCCTCAATGTCCCTCCTGAGCTGAGGGGCCCAGAACTGAGCACAGGATTCAAGGTGTGGCCTCAGAGTCCAGGGGAAGAATCAATTAGGATCCTTCCAACTCGAACCATTCCATGATTCTAAATTCGAGTTGTAAAAACTTACCTGGACTAGGAAAAAACTCCCCTTTGTGAGCCCCTGAGGCCTTTCAGCTGAGGTTATTGCAAGCCCTGCCAACCTAAAGGCTCTGCTGCTGTTGGTCATCAAGGCACAGTTTTATTTTAACAGCCCAACAGCCCAAATCGCATTGTAATTTAAATGCAAATGAGGATTTAGGAGTTGCAGCCTCTAACTCCACTTGAGCTTAATAAGACTTTGGATTTGAAGTTATTTATCACTTTTGATGTGTCGGTTTGAATCCCTACAGGGGAAAAATACCACAAAGAGCAGAGGGTGGATGTGAAACCCACATTTCCAGCCTGGGGGTCCTGTCTGGCTGGAGCATTGCTGCTCCAGCAGCACTCCAGGACTCTCCATCACCCAGAGCACCGAAAATTTGGAGCCAGGCACTGACTCCAGCGATTTCACAGCCCAATTGAAGCAGCAGCAGCTCAGCTGAATAATGCAGCGACCTGTGCTGGCACACGGGAACTGCCACACACCTACAGCTACTTCCCTTTGCAGCCCAAACTCACGTTTGCTATTGCAGAAAAATGTCCTTTTTCCTTTTTTTTTTTCCCCCGCTGTAATTAATCCACCAAATAATGAATCCTGATGGAACAGACTTTGTTCTTACACATGTGACTGATTACGATGCTGATGGTTTCTTTGTGAGCAGGTTTAGGCTGTTTGGAATTGCATTATTATTATGCAGCTGGAAATTTGGTTTTCCTGGGGAGGACATGGGTGAGATGTCCCACCCTCCTCTCTCTGGAGCAGCCTGGGATGGATTAAGGCTCTCAGCCCTGCAGAGACTCTTCCTGTCTTTAATTCATCATTTAAAAGGAAAAAAAAAAGAAATCATTATGAATAATTCCTGAGGGTTTTTTTCCTCCTTTCACAGTTACAAATTCTGCTCAATTTGTGCTGTTTTATTCCCTGAGCAAATGGGACTGGGAGGAACATGCAGGGAAGGGGATGGGGAGTGGTTGGGATCCTGGGGGAGCACTCAGGATCCTCCAGGCAGGGATGGAGTTGGGATCCTGTTCCCCAGCTCCCGAGGGATATCCTGAGCTGCATTTCTCCAGGCAGGGATGGAGCTGGGATCCTGTTCCCCAGCTCCCAAAGGATGTCCTGAGCCAGGTGAGTTTTCCTTATTTTTGGCCTGTGGTTAAGTGATATTAACCAGGACTTTAGCAGTTTTGGGAGGGGCAGAGACACCCACACATCACTCTTTCAACCCAATTCCCATCCCTAAGATAGATATCCAACACACTCCTCATTATCCTGGGATAACCTGGCCACATTCCAGCCTTAATGATGGGATTCAGGGAGATGCAATGACCAAACTCTCTCCCTCACTTGCAGACCCATCATTAAACCCTGACAGAGGCAGCTTGGCCATAATTACAGCTCGTTTCCTCTGACAGGCAGGAAAGGGAGAACAAGAAAACAACTCAGTATCCTCCAAACCTTCCTGAAGATGCAATTCCCTCTGGACAGATCCTGCAGTACCATTGCCTAAGTAGAATTTTTAGCACCCAAAATAGTAATGTGTTAGAAAACGTGGAAAAAAATCCCTCTACCAACACCCAACCCCCCTCAAACAACACCCAAAGGGCTTTTATTCCAGGGTCAAAGGAGCCTCACACCACCAGGGCTCATCCTGCATGGATGCTAAAGCCCCAAATCCCACTTTCCCAGCTTTTGTCTGTACATTAAAAGCTTTTTATGCACTTCCAATGGCAACAGATGTGGACTGGAGTGCAGGATAGGAGCTGCCGTCCAGGGACCCGCTGGCAACCAGGGAAGCTCTGGAGATGCTGGAAAACCTCATCCATAGGCTGAGGTTGGACTGTAGTAAGGCCAGGGATCTCCCAAACCCCACCACAGGACCCGGGTTCCTCCTCCTCATCCCCAAAACGTCACTGATTCACTCTGTGAGCTCAAGACCTTGTTAATGAGATATTTCCCTTCCTTCAATTAAGCTGTTTTGCTTCGCCTACCCTCTCCCCCCTGTGTGGGGGCTCATCCTTCCCCCTATTTCCAGCAGATTCCCATTGAAGTGTCACTCTGGCTCCCAAGACAATGCTGGCTGATTCATCAGCTCCGAATATTTTAAATCCCATTGTTCTCCCCAGCCCTTTTTCCCTGTTTCTTGACAATATCACTCACGAAGGGATGTTTTCTCCTTCCCTAGAGCAGGACCAGCCCCTCGAGGATGAGTGGGTGGGAATGATCCCATCACATTTGGGAATGATCTGGGGTTTGTCTGCAGTTGCAGGAGCCAGAGGAGGGAATTGCATCGGCTCCTGGCAGGATCCAGCCCTGAGGTGACCACA
>NW_008655387.1:0-6866 GCF_000695815.1 Acanthisitta chloris | reverse complement strand
GAATTGCCCAAACCTGGAGGATGGATGCAAAAACCTGATTGGGATGGGGAGCAACTGGGAGCACTGGGATGGGGCTCTTGGCTCCCTGGCAGCTGAGGTTGGTTTTGGAACAGGACATTAACATTGAACTTTTTTGCTGGGAATCAGATCCAAGACAAGAAGCAATTTCCCCATGAGGTATGCAGCAGGTCACATTTCATGGAGGAGCAACAAATGGTGATGGTCCCCAGGGAGCAGCATTAGCCACAGGATTAGGGAATTTGCCCGTGGCTCAGCCTGCAGTGATGGCAAATTCCAGGCTCAATCCCTGGCAATAAAACATACCCCATGGGCTCCCCCAGCCTTACTTCATGCTTACAGGGGAAAATAAAAACCCTTTGCAAATCAAGGACTGCAAGCAGCAACACAAACCCACCCAGGCTTCAGTGGAGGGAGGTGGGAGCCCTCAGCACCCCCAGCCTCATGCTGGATCCCACCTCATCCCTCCTGGGAGCTGCCAACAGCCCGAGCTGCTCCCAGTGCCCAAAGCCCATCCCTGGCTGGAGGCTCATTAAGGAACCTGCTCGTGCCCAGAGTAATTAAGAGCAGAGACCTGGGGCTCTGGTCACACCATGATGTGGGAATTTGCTCCATTTTTTTTGTCCGGCTCAGCTCCAGCTGTGCCAGGATCATTCCAGCTGTGTCCATGGAAGCCCAAAGACACTGGGGGTGACCTGTGGGACAGGCAGGGTGACAGGGACAACAGGGACCATCCCCTCTCCATGCCCCAGTTCTGACAGTGCTGCAGCTCCCAGTGCCATCTCCTGCTGCCATCCCGCGGTTGTATCCCAGTTCTCCCAGTGCCTTCTCCTGCTGCCATCCCGCGGCCGCGTCCCACCACTGCACAGGCACACCGGGACACGGTGGGATCCCAGGGATCCTCCTGCATCCCTAAAAGTCACCCATCCCGACCGGGAAATCCCACGGGAGAGAGCTGCCCACCCCTCCAAACCACAGGAAAAGCCTGGGTTTATCAAAACTGTTTATTCCAAATGTTAAAAGATGACAGTTTTTTGTCCTTTCTGCCTTGAGTCATCAACCAAAATACTTTACATTTTCTTTTTTTATAAAATCCATCCCGTTCTGACCCATTGTACAACCCCAGGCCCACCCAAACCCCTCCTATTGCTGTATAACTTATAAAACTTCCTCTTTGCAGCCCCTTCCTCACTCCAGGTACCTGGAAGGGAGCACGGAATGAAAGGATGGGGCAAGCTGGGCACAGGGAGAGAGACCAGTTGGATCAGGGAGGTGATGGGGAGGAGGAATCCCATTGTTTCCAGTGACTAGATGCATAGCTGGAGGCTGTTCAGCCAGGCCCTAACAGCACATGGAGCTTCTTCCTCAGCAAGAGAAAGAGAGAAAATTAAAATAACAAAGTTCCCACCCGTGGGATGGAATTGGTTGGGTTTCTAAAGGCAATGGGAATGAGGGAGTGACCAGGACTGCAAGAAGCACCTCTGGAGGTGGCTGCTCCAGGCTGGAGGGAGCAGGGAACCTGCTCCCAGACTCATTGTCTGGGGGATTTCGGCTCAGGTCCATGAAGGGTAGGAGGCAGGAGCCTCCTTCCCCTTTTCCAGCAGTGATAGTGTGTGCCAGGCATAATCCAGCAGCATTCCCCCTCACCCAAGAGCATCAACCTGAACAGTCACAAGTGCTGGGTATGAGGATACAGCTCCCTGGGAATGTTCCTGCTGGACTGAGATCCCCCTGGAACAAACCCAGAGGGGTTTGGTGGGTGACAGGGGACAAATCCGAACTGGAGAGGGAAAAGATGTTTAGGTGAAGGGGATGGAGGACACCCAGATGTGGGGAACATGGGGAACCTCAGGGAGGCTGATGCCCAAACCTGACTGCAGTGAAGAACAATGCTGGGAAATGTTAAAGAACCAGACGAGAACTGGAAAACCCATCCAGGCACAGAACTGAGACCAGTTTAGGACCAATCCAACCCGGGAGCTGACAGAGCACCAGGCACCACGGGAAGACACACACAAGCTTGCAGGGAGCAAACAAGAGCAGCTCTGCCCCAGCCACGCAGGCACCGCCAGGCACGGCTCCGGGAGCCTTCCTGCCCTTCCCACCAGCACCAGGGCTGGAAATGAGCCCCTGAGCAGGGCAGGAGGTGTAAGGGTGAGTCCTGTGATCCTGCTGGGCTGGGCTGTGGCAGCACTTCATCAGCTCTGCTCCATGTCCCTGACCAGCAGCACCGTGTGCTGCCCACCCCCGGACACGGCCAGCACCCGGCGGTGCTCCAGCTGTTTGCCTGTCATCTCCACTGGGCTCCACACATCCTCCTCCTCCCCTGTGCCCAGCTGGTAGTTGGTGCCCATGCCCCAGGCAAATGCTCGTCCTGCAACGGAGGAAAAGCAAGTTTTGAGTTCCAAGTGGCTGTGGAATGGGGTGGGAAGGGGACACAGCCAAGGGGAGCCAGTACTCAAACAACCCACCACCCAAAGTCAAGGGACTCAGCACCCAAAGCCAAGGGGACACAGTATGCAAACCCAAGGGGACACAGCACCCAAAGCTAAGGGACTCAGCACCCAAAGCCAAGGGTACCCACCACCTAGGCAGTGCGTTACTATATGCCAGAAACACAGGCAGGAGGAAGAGGAACAGCGTTTCCAACTCAAATATATGTTCCACCCCCAGCCAAGGCAGTGGTTTACTCATTTTGGGGAGACAATCAAACCCACAGCCCCCTCCATACCCTCCTTCCTGCAGATGCTGTGCACAGGCAGGTGCAGCACCAGAGCATGAATGTCTGGCAGCAGTGGAGTTGAAGAAAGGACTGTCAGGCCAAAAACCCCTTCCTGGCCAACACTGCGTGACCAACCCACAAACATATCTGAGCAGCTGCTGCCCAGTTGCCCCCAGCTGTCAGCTCCAGTCCTGACCCAGCTGGCAGTGTGTGGTGAGGGTGTTTGGGATGGGACAGACTCAGGGTGGCTAGGATGGAGGGATGAGGGGTGGGAAGGTACAGAGGACAACATTCCCAAGCACTCACCATCACTGCTGACAGCGTAGCCAACTGATGCGCCACAGGCGACCGAGGCGATGCTGGGGAGCTCTGGGATCACTGTGGGTGTGCTCTTCTCCTCTGGCCCCGAGGCCCAGCCTGCCATACTCTGCCCTGCCCAGGCTGTAGGCTTTGCCTGGAACACAACACACACACAGGAGGAGTGACTCAAGGAGAACAGATGCCTGCAGCTGGACCCTCTCCCCAGGTCTGACTCCTGAAAGAGCATCACTCCCCCCTACCACATCCCAGATCCACCAGGAGGGGCAGGGTGGGACAGAAACCTTTGAGCTCCCCACAAATCACTAAGGTGGGTAGGTGCAAGAGCACAGTTCACAGGTGACTCCACATTTCTGTTACCCTCCCTGCCCTTTGCTGCAACCTCATGCCACCCTTGTCACCTTGAACACCGAGGGCTTGGAGACCTCCAGCACATCACATCACCCTCACCCCAACACCTCCCTGGCCAGGATGAGGGCCATGGGAGTCCCACCTGTCCTGTTCTGTGTGACTCCCAGCCCTGTCACACTGTCACTCACCCTCAGAGTCGACGCAGACAGTGTGGTGCTGCCCTCCAGAGAACCCGACCCAAGACTTGGTGGAGTTCTTGAAGCAGGTGAGGTTCTGGGGGGAGAAGCAGGGCTCGGTGCCCTGGGTCCCTGCAAGGTGGGACACACAAACCCAGGTGGATCAGCTCCATGGGCATGGACAGGCCAGTCCAGGCTGGCACTGAGCCACCCCCCTGTGTCTCAGTGACTAGAAACCAACACCACCCACCAGAGACCAACACAGCCCCCACCCAGCCCCGAAGTCAAACTTCTGCTCAAATCCAGCGGTCACAGGGACTGGGATCCAAGCCAGAGCTATGCAGGGTGACCCCACCCCAATTTCCAGCTCTGCTAGGTACTTGCTGCTCAGGATTTGGGGCTCCCAGCAGCATGCCCAGGGCAGCATGGAACTGGCAGGAGATCTGGAGGGACACAGGTGAAGCTCACCCAGCTGGTGGTAGTTGGAGAGGCCAAATCCATAGATGTGTCCCTCCTGTGTGACAGCAAAGGTGAAGTATGCCCCACAGAAGGCATCCTGGAAGCGCATTTTGCCCCTTTTCCCTTTGCCTCTGACAGGGACGAGCTGGGGGACCAGCAGCCGCTCTGAGGGCAGGAGAAGAGGTGTTACACAAGGAAGATTTACACCCTATCCTTGGCTCTTAGGGCAGGGCATTCAGGTCACTGATCACAGACTGAGAAGCAGGGACTGGGTCCCTTGGCTGCTCTGCAAAGCACAGAGCTGGGCCCAAAGGAGGCAGCTCCGAGCCCCAAAGCCACTCACGCAGCCCTTTCCTTCCTCCTCGGTTGGCAAAGAGCGCAGGAACTCTGCCCAGCTGGCCCTGCTCGCCACAGCCACATGTGAACAGGTCACCATCCACTGTCAGCATCACCAGGTGGTCATTCCCTGGGAGAGGAGTGAAGGACGAGTCAGGAAGAAGCCTTCAGCAAGCACCAGGGGCTGAGAAAAAAACCCAGCTGTCCCAGCTTTCTAGAATCCATCAGGGTTTACTGCACTGGATCCCTCAGTGCCACTTCTGTCACAACTTAAAACCCCGAGACCAACCTCTTCTAATCCCAGTTCCCCAAGTGAATCTTCAAAGCAGTTTCTCTGGGAATGTTTAGGGACACAGGTGTCCCCCAACCCCCTCTAGGCACTAGGACAAGTTCCCTGGCTGCTCTGCTCAGCCTCCCCAGGCCTTGCAGTGGGTGAGCATTGTGACGCCACTGTGTTGGGGTCAGGGCACTCTTGTAATGCATTTTACATCAGACTGGGTCAAATATTAACCCAATATGTTAATCTGTTGGGGCTAAAACATGTTTGGGCTAAAAGAGAAGAGCAAGCACACCCTTGTACCAGGCTTGGAGCAGCCAAGAGGGAGGAAAGGGACATGGACCTTCACCTTCCCTGAGGGTTGCGACAGCCTCGTGCACTGAGCCCTCACCTGAGACTATTTTAACCACAGGTGCATTGAGCTGGAGTAGCACAGGAGCGGAGCATGTCTTCATGGGTTCCAGCAAGCCAATCACCCCATTGTTATCCTGAGTGGAGAGACAGACACAAGGATAAGAGGCAGCAGCCACGAGCAGGGCTCCCTGTGTCACAAGAAATAAGCATACCCGGAAGGAGCCCCAGACAAAGACTCTGCCGTCCTCTGTCAGTGCAGCTGTGTGGCTGTCACCTGCTGACACCTGCACCACCTTCTCCTGCAGCTCCACTGGCCCTGGAGTGGTCTCAGACCCTTCTGCTGAGGTGTCACGTCCAAGGGCACCTTCATCGTTACAGCCGAAGGTGTAGATCTGTGGGTGGAGAGAGAACGGTCACGGTGGGAGGGGCAAGAGGCTGAGTGTGGGGTCAGGGATAGAGACCCACCAGGCTGACTTAGCACAGGATCATGGAATGGGTTGGGTTGGAAGGGACCTTAAAGACTATCTCATCCCACCCTCTGACATGGGCAGGGACACCTTCCACTACCTCAGGTTGCTCCAAACCCCATCCAACCTGGCCTGGAACACTCCCAGGGATGGAGCAGCCGCAGCTGCTGTTGGCAAATTATGCCAGTGCCTCACCACGCTCACAGGGAGGAATTCCTTCCCAATATCCCATTTATCCATGCCCTTTGTCAGTGTGAAGTCATTCCCTGTGTCCTGTCACTCCAGCCCCTTTAAGTACTGGAAGGTGCTCAAAGGTTTACCTGGAGCTTCACTTCTCCAGGCTGAACACCCAAGCTAAACCCACTCTGTCAGTGTGAAGCCATTCCTCCTCACCCTGTCACTCCATGCCTTTGTCCAAAGTCCCTCTCCATCTTTCTTCCAGGTTCCCTTCAATCACACCCTTTGACCCCCTCAAATTCTGTGGTCCACAGGAGACCACACTCACCTCAGAGCTGGAACAAGACATGGGCAGAGCAGCCTGTGATTGCAGAACACCTCCCAGAGCTCAGTGGGAAGCTCATCCTCCCTGCCCTGCACTCACCTTTCCCGACTGGCTGAGGCACACCGTGTGCATCCCTCCAGCTTCCACCTGCACCACCATCTCCGGCAGCGTGACCAGGGCTGGCTTCTTCCTCTCCATCACATCCTCCCCCAGGCCCAGCTGGCCAACATCTCCCTGTCCCAGCGTCAGCACCAGCCCAGGCTGTGTGCAGTGGGATGGGTGGGTCACTGCAGGGGGAGAAACAGCAGGTGGGGGCACAGCCTTCTTGTTAGAGCTCATCCCTGGGAACGGGCAGGGAGAACACACTGGGATTGTTCTTACCTTTAACCTTCTTCCTCCCAGGAGACCCATCCTCTGGCACTGGGGTTTTGGTGCTGCGTTTCCCTGGCATTGTGGGATCTAAATGACACAGAGAGAGTGTCAAGGGCACGCACGGGGCTGGGAGCTCCCAGCTGAGGGACTGGTGAATCAGTGAGGGATGACAATGATCCCTGCTCCTGCACTGGGAAAATGTAAGGGTTTCCCTGTGTGTTCTACCGACACTCTACATCCTCGTGCAAATGTGAAGACTTGTAGTCAGGGCAGGTGGGGAGAGAGGGAGGGGAAGGGGGAAGAAGGGGAGGGAGGGGAAATCGAGGGGAAAGAATGGGAGAGAAGGGAAGGAAGGGAAGGGGGAAAGGAGGAAGGGAAGGAGGGAAAGAAGGAAGAAAGGAAGTGAAGGAAATGGAAAGGAGGAAGGGAAGGAGGGAAAGAAGGAAGAAAGGAAGTGAAGGAAATGGAAAGGAGGAAGGGAAGGAGGGAAAGAAGGAAGAAAGGAAGTGAAGGA
>NW_008655386.1:0-2404 GCF_000695815.1 Acanthisitta chloris | reverse complement strand
TTCAAGATGAGACTGGATGTGGCACCAGGTTGATTCTATGATAGGGTCACATGGTAGATGTACTTTTGAATATAAGTAAAATCCTTAGCAATTTGCTCTGTATGTTACAAACTGGTATATAAGGAGAATTTTTCCCACACAAAAAAATTACCAACATAGTCTCTGTGTTGCAGATCAAAATAAATTCATCAAGGAGTCAATTGTAAAGCTTTGTCCTCTGTACAAATTAGAAAAAATGGAGTGCATAAGCTTAAATAGCAAAAAGATTGAAAAGTTTCTAGGAAGCTACATTTTCTGCAAAGGCTCCCTGAACTGCACCAGTCCTGCAAGTATTTTGTCATGATATATGAAGAGGTTAGGCACAGTAAGAGTCTGAGGATGCTGTGTTTGTCCAGAAACAAAAGCCTTCTGGATATGAGTAATGCTGGTTTACTTTTTTAAACTAATTTTTTCTTTTGAAGGATAATGTTGTCTAATGAAAACACTTGAGCAAGATAACCTTTTTTGAAATTGTAACATAAGTCATGAAGATGCACTGAATAATTGCATTCTGGCAGGTGTTCGAATACTTTCTTGAGGAAGCTAAGGACGTGGAGATTTTAAAGTTAATAATACTACCATATATATTTTAACATATATACATGTATCCTGTAAAACTCAAAATATGAATAAAACCTGAGTGGTATAAATATGCAATACTTTGTCATTAAATCCTAATAAGGCACCATTGATTTGGGAAAGAACAAGGGATAAAAACAGCACATCTAATAAAGAGCCATTTTTCCCTTAGCTGTATGCATAATATTAGGGCACAAAAAGCCAGAAGCTGAATAGGGCAAGTTGTTCCCAGCTGCATGAAGTGCACAAAAATGTTCTGACATACCCCTGGTGGATGGGTGTGCAAGCTGCACGTTGTGCCCTGGGTGATGGGAAGTGGCTGGAGCCCCAGGCAACCAGCTGTACAGCTGTTATAGGTGGGCTTTTGGTGACTGTGATCTCGGAACCAATTTTGAAATGAAAGTTTGGTCTTTTTCATGAAACACTAAGTTTCTACGAAAAGCATTGCTGCAATAATTTTGTCAAAGGATATTGGGCTCAAGTTGTCCACAAGAAAAACATGTTTTAGGGGAGCTTTACCTTTGAAAGCTGGTGTGGTTTGTTTTCCCTGAGAGCTACTTCTTGGTGTAGATGTGGTTCAGGGCTTACCTGCTGTTAGTTGAGTTAGCAGAATTACAGGCTAAACTTGCCTAAGTGAGGCAGAATTTCCTTCCTACCTCAAACACATGGTTCAGGTAAAAAGCGCTTGCTTCTTTTCGTATGAATTTTCCTTTGGGAACGTTGAATGTTTCAGTGGTCACTGTCTAAGACTGATGAGGAAACCATGGCACCGTGTTCAGAATCCAGCTTTGACAAAAGCATGGAAATACTAAGGGAAAATGTCAGTTAACATTTTATGAGGTACTGTATTTCTAGGGGCTCTCTCTCTCTCTTCAATTTATACAATGAAAAGAGAAAGCATGCACAGTGAGTCACATCATGGTAAATCTGCAACTAAAAGGGGCATATGACTATGCTGACGTCCTGAAGAAAGGGAAAATCCCAGGACTGCGTTGAGCTGCTGGAGGATTCTGCTGGCCACAGCTGGGGGATCTCGCTCAGCTCCCTCATCGGGCGGGTGATGCTGTGACTGACGTGCCCCAGGACACGGTTGGCCCTCCTGGCTGCCAGAGCACACTGTTGACTCATGCTCAACTTGCCATCGACCAGGATGCCCCAGTCCCTGTCCTTGGTACTGCTCTCCAGGCTTTCCCCAGTCTACACACACATGGAGGGGTGCCCCATCCCAGGTGCAGAATCCAGCACTTGTATTTGTTAAACTTGATATCATTGGTGACTGCCCAGGCCTCTGGTTTGTCTAGCTCTATCTGCAGGGCTGCTTTGCCTTCAGGAGACTCAACAGTTCCTCCAATGTTGCTAAGGTTCCCCAAAACTCACTTTCTACATCTGCTAAAGCAGAAAAAATGTGTTTTAACATCTTACAGGTCAAAGAGTATTCACTCATGACCTTCTCTTCTGGATCGCAGGTTGAAATTGTTGTCATTGTCCCCTAGGACTTATTCCAAGTGATAGGGGACCCTGAGCATTCCCTGTTCTTACTGACTTGATGTGGAGGGATATGAGCTATGTTCACTTCAGGAACATTGAAGCTGTTTCTCTTGTGCTTTGAAACAGGAAATGTAACGTGATTAAATTAGCAGGTTTGGATAACCTGTATGCAGTGGGTTTAAGGATAACCTGTGTCGTCCTGTTGAGAAGTTTGACTATTAACTTTGATATTCAGTAACTCTTGCTACACAGGAAAACTTTTGGGAGTGCAAAAGATAGTTAACATGCCAATATTTAA
>NW_008655385.1:0-896 GCF_000695815.1 Acanthisitta chloris | reverse complement strand
AGGAGCCCCCCACCTATTTTTGGGGGTCCCCAGAGTCAGGAGGTGGTCTAAGGTCTGGGGGGACCCCCCAAATATGGAGAGTGGGGTGACCTTGGCCATGGGGGCTGTTTTTGGGAGGATCCCCCCAATAAATCCAGGGGCACAACCTTGGAGGTCTTCAGCTTTATTTGAGGGGATTTGGGTGGTCCTGGGAGGGCTCCAGATCCCCCCAAATCCCAGGAAGGAATTCTGGGGGGTCCTGGGAGGGCTCCATATCCCCCCAAATCCCAGGAAGGAATTCTGGGGGGTCCTGGGAGGGCTCCATATCCCCCCAAATCCCAGGAAGGAATTCTGGGGGGTCCTGGGAGGGCTCCATATCCCCCCAAATCCCAGGAAGGAATTCTGGGGGGTCCTGAGGGGGCTGAAGATCCCACCTGGATCCCAGGGAGGGATCCAGGGGGGTCCTGGGGGGGCTGAGGATCCCACCTAGAACCCCCAGAGGGATCCAGATCCACCCCCAATGGGATCCAGTCCCATGTTGAGAGCTCCAGATCCCACCTGGATCCCAGGGAGAGATTCTGGGGGGTCCTGGGGGGGCTGAAGATCCCACCTGGATCGCAGGGAAGGACAGTTCCTGCGCAGAGCATGTTGGAGGGTCCAGGGGGAAATCCAGATCCCAACTGGATCCCAGGGAAGGATCCAGTTGCTCATGTGGGGCCAAAGATCCCACCTGGAGCATCCAGAGGGATTCAGATCTCCCCCAAAAGGGATCTATTCACTTGCTGAGGGCTCCAGATCCCACCTGGATCCCACCAGGGAGGGATCCAGTTCCTGCCCAGAGCGTGTTGGAGGGTCCAGGGGGAGATCCAGAGCCCACCTGGATCCCAGGGAGGAATTCTGGGGGGTCCTGGGAGGGC
>NW_008655384.1:0-558 GCF_000695815.1 Acanthisitta chloris | reverse complement strand
CCGGGATTTGGGGCTCCCGGAATTTGGGGCTCCCTGAGGCTGAGGATCGCGGGAATCCAGGGATTTGGACCTCCCGGTACTGGAAAAACCGAGTGGTCCTGGCTCTCCGGAGTCGGGAGAATCTCGGGAACGGCGAATCCCGAGATTCCCGGGAGTTGGGGTCTCCCGGGATTTGGGGCTCCCGGGATTGGAGGGTTCCGGTGCTAACGGGAGTGGGGATCTCACGGCTCTGGGAATTTGGGGATCTCGGGATCGGAGCATCCCGGGTCTCCCCGGGCTGAGGGATCCGGTGCTAACGCGGGTAAGGGGGGTTGGAAGATCCCGGGGATCCCGGGAATGGCAATCCCGGGACTCCCGGGATTTGCGACTCCCGGGTTTGGGGACCGTGGGAATCCCAGGATTTGGGGCTCCCGGTGTTGGGGATCGCGGGAATCCCGGGATGTGGGTCTCTCTGACCCGGGAAAACTGGGATTTGTGTTTCCCGAGACTGGGAAAACCGGGAGCTCCCGGCTCTCCCAGGTCGGGAGGATCACAGAAACGGCAGGCCCCCGGGCTTCC
>NW_008655383.1:4811-13210 GCF_000695815.1 Acanthisitta chloris | reverse complement strand
TTTGATGATCTTTGAGGTCTCTTCCAATGTGATTGATTCTATGATTCTATGATTCTACAATTCTACATACATGCATGGCACTCAAACAGTTTCTGCTGAAAGGATTGCTGGTTGTCTTTGGGCCAGCATTTTCACCATCACCATTCCATGTGGGCATACCAACCACATGGACTAAGAGTGACACAGCCACCCAAAGGCAGGGTGTGCTCCCCTCCTCTAACCTGCAAGGAAAACTTCCCTTTGTCTGTATGAACCTTGCAGAGTCCTCTGTAATGCATGAGTGGGTCACTCAGCCTTGCAGGGCTGCACACCTCCTGCCTTCCAGGGGCAGCTTTCACCAGAGTCCAGCTTCCACCACCCAATAAAGCATGACCATTAAAACCATCAAAGGATGTAGAGAGAAGGTAACAGAATGTCATGCATACCTCCAGAAAAGGGTGACCCTACTCTTTCTGCTTCAAGGGCTGTCATTTTACTGAGCCTACGGCAGAGAGAGAGTGTGCTCTATATATTAGAATTAGGATTATAGAGAAATAAGGGTTTCCTCTGTTGGATATGTCTTTGCCATTTGGGTACAGTACCTCTCTCAGGCAGATTTTATACTGAACTTCACTTTAATCTGTGTATAGATGGGCGATACAATTACTGCCCATTAGAAGTAAACCCTGGACTGAAAAGGCTCTTTGGCAATTCATTAGACACCTCTGCCATCAGCAAGTAGTCTTCAAATACATCCATGGCCTGATCCTTTTTGTTTGCTCTGTGCACTCCCATAATCAGTCACAAATGACTATTGAAATGCAGAATAGACTGCCCGAGGAGGTGGTGAAGTCACCATCCCTGGAGGTGTTTAAGAGGTGTCTGAATCTGACGCTGGGTGATATGGTTTAGTGATTATGATTTAGCACAGTGATTGTGCTATGTGGACAGTTGGACTTGATGATCTTAAAGATATCTTCCAACACTGATGATTCTATGATTCTATATGGCAGAACTTTCTGTGCAAATACTTTTGTACGGTAGACAAGTCTGGAGGAAACATCCCCTTGCTAAGAAATAAACCACATCTCACATTCAGCTCAGTGACTTGTAAACATCAAAGGATAACTGACATCCCTTACAAGGAGATAATAATAAGCAAGGCAGTCAAACCAACAAAACTGAGCTAGGGTCTGCTGTGTTATATGGTCTATACATGTTAAACGGTTGTTAGACTGAATGTGTCTTGATAGCAGTTTACAGCTACACATTCTACAACAAAGCAGGTATCTGATCAGTCCATGTTTATTGTGAGTTCTTTTTAGGACCACTGAAAAAAGCATTAAGAAGATGAAGCATTAGCCTTCCTGTACTCTGTGAGAGCAGAACTGACACAGTCCTTACCCTCTTGTCAGTCTGGAAGGTCATGCCTTCAGCTCTTAAATCTCAGGAGCTATTGTGAGGGCAAACTTCACAAGCTCTAAGATGTGTTGATCATTATAGCTCTAATCTCCAGCCTTCTCATCAAATGAGGATGAGCATTATCCTCTATACACCTTTCTGGCAGAGCAAATTGCCCCATGTTTCCACAAGTGGAAGGGGCAGAGCCACAGGGTTATGCATCTTCAACTGTAGGCAGTTGTAAATCTTAGCTTGCCAGACTTTTAGGGCCCCATCAGTGCTGAGGTTCAGCACTTGGCTCCTCCAGGACTTGAGGGTATATCAATCTCATAAATCTTTTTGTTATTATAAGCAGAACTGCTTTATGTTTCTTTCACCCAGAGTCACGAGGAAATCTGTTTGTGCCTTTTGTGAGGGAGTAGGACACAGTGGGACACAGGACAACACTGAAGTAAATTATCTTGTGACTTGTATGGGATTATTTTCAGCCTAAATTTTCAGATGGATTTTAGCTTGTAGTGCCACAGGATCCAGCTACCCTGGACTGAAAGTACCACTGACTCTACGAGAGCAGGTGCTGCCTGTATGGTGAGGCAGTGCTGGGAGCTCCAGTTATGTCATCAGAAAGTAGTAGCTGCCGGTCCTGCTTCTAGCTACTGTGAGAGTGAAAGTGATAATGCTATAGCAAAAGACAGAAAACACCAAAACTGAAGGCTGGCTAAAAGGAGACTAAAGAGTCATCAGGGGTGAATTCAGATTAGTAAATCAGTTAGAAGTGAAAGCCTAAGTCAAGCAGAATTCCCAATCAAGAAACTGGAATGTAGTAGGATGCTCTTCTCAGCAAGAACAAGGAGAGGATGTCCCCAGTTTTCACATCCTCGTCTTTTGGTTAGATAACACCTATCCTTTAGACTACCATTTCTTTATCATTCCTGAATATTGTCATAGGGGAAATTGTCTTATATGTACCAAAAATATGCATTTTCTGAAGTTATGAAAGAAGCTAATTCCTGAGAATCAATGTTGTTGGTGCAAATCAGCTCCTGTTGCTGTCAAGGAGTACAGAACAGTTGCCCTGATTCCTCTGGCTTTTCCATGTCCCAAGGAATGTGATTTCATGCATAACTACTCACTCTCTAGTCTTCCCTCTCCCCATTACTCTCTCTTTCCCCATTAGCCTAATTATTTCATGTACTTACTTCATCCTGTAAACCAGTACATATTCAGAGGATTACTCAAAACGAGGAGCTCTGTACAGAAGCATGTTCACATTACTGTATCAATTTACCTCACTTCATCATTGCAGCAGATTTTGTTAAGAGTTCATTTACTTGTGTATATGTATCCAAATGGGACAGATGGATGTAGGATTTATGTACGGATTTGTTGTGACAGAGCTGAGGAGCATGATGTTAGCCAAGGTCTTGTACCAGGCCCTAGCAAATACATGAACAAAAGGACACTGAAAATAGGATAGGAAGGGCTACTTCTTTTATTTTTTAATTTATTTTATTATTGTTTTTAATTGATCTATACTGATGTGAATTTCTAGGACAGATGGTTGCAGAGTGTCTGTGAATGCACTCAGATGGTTTAAATTAGCCCCAAAGCACAGATGGATGACTCTGGAATGGTGGATCAGTAGTTGTGTCCTTCATCTGCAACCCTGCATTGCATGCTGTGGCTAACTTAAGAACTTCCAGGCTGGATCCTAAGCAAGATTTTATTGCCCAGTGATCCAGCAGCACACAGGTCCAGAACATCTCCTGAACCACAAGTCAACAGTGGTGCTGTGGTCAATGAACCATGGCATTGCCAAGGACATGGACAGAGACAGCTGTTTCTGGTTACCCTCATCTGCAGCAGATCAGCAACTTCATAGAAATGGGGTTAAAAGACTAGGGAATAGGTTTTCAAGCCCTGTAGCAGCACAGATCTCTTTGACCCTTACTACAAAAAGACCACATTTTGGTTCTAGGGAGTGTCCAGAGAAAGTCAACAAAGCTGGTGAAGGGTCTGGAGCTCAGGTCCTGTGAGGAGTGGCTAAGGAATCTGGGAGTGTTTAGCCTGGAGAAAAAGAGGCTGAGAGGTGATCTTCTCACTCTCTAAAACTGCCTGACAGGAGGTTACAGTCAGAGGGCATCAGCATCTTCTCCCAGGTGACAAGCAACAGGACAAGTGGAAACAGCAAGCGGAAACAACCTCAAGTTGCACCAGGGGAGGTTTGAATTGAAAATTAGGAAAAAATGCATCACTGCAAGGGTTGTCAAGCATTGGAACATGCTGCTCAGGGAAGTCGTGGAGTCACTGTCCCTGTAGGTATCTAAAAGACATGCAGATGTGGTGCTTAGGGACAGGGTTTAGTGGTAGCCTTGGCAGTGTCAGATTAACAGTTGGAGTCAGTGATCTTAGAAGTCTTTTCCAGCCTTAACTATTTTGTGATTTTATGATTCTATGACTTTTTGCCTTACTTAAATATGAAATTTGTGTTGTTTTCAACTACAGCAGAGGTCCCTTACTGATTTCTGCTTAACAAATGAAAACTTCAAAGAAAGGAAGAAGAAAGAGCTCTGTTCATTTACCAAGAAGACTCTACCTCTCTGACACAGTCGATTTCTAGAGGTATTTTTTAAATGGATGCATTTTTCACACGTGGGCATGTCCTAAATTCCTTTCTTTTTATTATAGCCTGCAAAGATGTTTCTTATTTCCCCTTCTCCATTACATCAGTGTGTATAATATCAGTGAGTTCACCATCTTCTCCAGTGTTCTGAATGACATTTTTTAGTAAGGAATGAGGACAAGTCAGCATCATGGAAACTGCCAAAGAACCATCAGTAAGTGAGCACCATCAAGATAAACCCAAAGCAAGCCATTGCACTTTTAGTCATATTTTTCATACTTATTTTTTATATATATTTCACCCTAAGTTATGCTCTCTAAAAGATTCCTACATGTCTGCAATGGTCACCATGAAGGAGTTAAATTTCATTCTAGTCGGCTACAATTTATATTTATCATTTTTTTTAAAGATACACTGCATTACTGTAGGGAATGTGACCACTAACAAAGTGTGAACGCTCACATAGTTATTCAGACCATTATGGAAGACACTTCTTCAAAATGTTACCCAGCAACATTTTTTGGAAACATGACCAAAGCCAGGCATTCAAAAAAGTCACCAAATTATGTCCCACAAATCACAGGATTGGTTCTGAAATTCAGGTTTTGATAATTTTATTAAATACATTATAAAATAGAATTTAAGTAAGATTTCAAAGTTACTAATTTATTAATTTTCTTCTCTTATTTCTGTTATAGGGCTGGAGACAAAATTGGAAAATAAATTTACAGTGGGCTGAGTCACATACAGAATTAAATTGTGGTACAGATCAGTTCCCTGAAATAGCAAGGTTTATTTTCAATTTTTTTAGTTCAATTCACTGAGGAGTCAGATAATAATTCTTTTCACTTAACACAAGGATTGTAGGGGGCGTTTGTTTTGTTGGTTTTCTCCCTTTAAAACCTCGTGAGTTAGTTCTGTTCAGAGAGTGCCAGATTCCCATATCTGAGCTTCTCCATCTCTCAGAAAGCCATCAAAATTTATTTTCATATAACATATCCTCGAGGTTTAGTTATGCGACATTCAGCTTTGAACATTTCAGCTAGTTTTTAATGTTGTTTGAAGATCAAACTAGGTTTAACCAATCAGTACTAGATATAGAGGATTTATCTGCAACCACACTATGCTGTTCCTTTAATACCTTTCAGCAACATAAGTGCTTACATCCTAATAGGTTTTTAGCTTAAGATCTAATCATCCACTCTTGAATTAAGATGCTTGAATGAAGCCAACTCATTTGGAACTAAGCACTTTAATGTCAACAGAGACATATGGTATTGAGACTGAATTACAAAGGATCTCTTCTGAGCCATCTATTACGGAAGCAAGACTAAGACCCCAGCATTATTATTAGTTTACTCATTTATTTGCTAGCAAATAATTGAGAGTAAGATCTTCTTAAGAAAGTGGAAATGGTCTAATAATTGCAGTCTGGTGGTATAGTACATTCCCGTGTGCATTGATTAAATCTCCCCCATCCATACTTTATGGCACCATGCTCATCTGTAAAATCCCCTTCTGAAATGGAACGAAACAAACTAAATATGCAGTGAAAGAACTTTAACTTGGTGATTAAAATTTTAAGTTATCATCAGTAATGTCAAGTCCTCTGACATTTATTAAGAACTCCAGACATTTCCTTGCTCCAGATTATTCAAGTCTTATTATCTACAAAATATATCTTTAAGAAGGTGTTTATGACAAAATTTATGGTAGTAAATAGCACTCTCCATCAAATATAAAGTTAAAAGCAGAGACTTCCTTTTGTTCTGAAGCTGTTCCACTTTCTCTAGTCTCAACATGGTGCTGAGAAACATATGCTAGAGTAACCTCCTGCAGCATCAGTAGGTAAAAATTAAATGGACATCCTCTGACATTTTTTGTTTAGGGAACAAGAAGAGCAAACAACAACAAAAAAAAAAAGCAGTGTAAAGTGAAATCGAAAGCACATTTTTCTGGGACAGTCATTTTAAATAGAACCTACCAGTTTTTAAATGTTTATGAACATGTAATGTTATTGCTGCCAAGAGGTTGTGTTTAAATACCTTTCTGTGGCTGAGATAAAACACCAAGTTTTGTTATAATAGTATCTGCCTACAGTTGTAAGGAAGATATGGTTAAACAATAAGGTTGCATCATTGATTTAAGCCATGTACTAACTGCAGAAGGCTTCAGCAGACTACTTTCATCTCTCTTAAGTAATTGCTATCTCTTGCATAAATGCATTCCCACTCTTGGCTCAGTCAAACTGTAACATGGGTTGTCATTACAGTCCAAGTGCTTTCCACCTTCAAAGGCAAATAGGGTCTTCTCAGTAGCACTGCAATAAACACCTGGCAAATATGACTGAGAAGCAGAGAGATGCAGTGCAGTTTTAACAGGAAAACTCCAATCCTGTCAAGGGCTGGACACAGTTTTCCTTTCTCCCACTAAACTGTATAGAGAACCATATGAATTGAATACCTTGATCATGTATTAGATTGGTTTTTTAGAATACTTATCAGCTTTGCAAATTTCCTGTCTTTCTGACTGTAGAGAACTTGCAATAAAAGCTTGTTGCCATGGTCCAAATTGCTTAAAATCTTACTTATTTTTGCTAAATATAATATGAAAGTATGCTGGTTTGCTAGGAGCTATAGACCTCCATTTTTGATGTTGGAGTCTGTGTTGGCATTAACCACCTCAGAAGCAGAAAAAGTAGTTTAAAAATCACATTAACTCCCAAAAAGCTCTGCAAAGCAGACTTCCCTAATAAAAAGCATAAGAAAGCAGAAAGTTTCATGCCACTGTCTAACTGCAGTAATTATGAAAGTAACTTTAAGAACAATCTGCATTGTAGTACAGCACAAATTAGTCACCTGAAGAACTCCCATTGTGTTTCTCCCTGTGCATGCATTCTGGTTTTATTTTGGCTACACTGTGTTAATTTGCTTCAGCTTACTTTTTATCATTTCCAAAGCTTATATTTAAGGTGGATCATGAGCTGTCAGCTAAGTCTCACTGAGATCACAGAGGGGGCCTGGTTGCAATTAGATGCTGTACAAGCCAGACCACAAAGCCAGGTCCTATTCTCAGTTTGTATTTAGTGCAAGTACAACTCAGACACACCTCCCAGAGAGTAATGTGGCCTTTGGTAAAGGAGGGAGGCAAGGGATGCAGCAAGCAGAAGGATAGGGCAGCTTGTTTTTCTAAATCTCTCCTCCACAAAGAACTTCGGGAATTTTAAGCTTCTTCAGCCTAAAGAGCTCTTTTTTTTTTTTTTTTTTTTTTTTTTTACCTCTGTTTTGTACAGGTGGATTACACCACTGAGGAGTTCTGTGCCTAGCATGCCTGAAATTTTACAATGAACCACGGAGACAGCTGGCATTGTGAGTTATTTCTTCCCAAGTGGTAAAATCTGTATCAGTGACTTTTGGAAATTTTTATTCCAAGGACCAGAACCAAAATTTTAAGTGAATGAAAGTAATATGAACAACATAGCTGTATCAATCCTGATCTATCTGTATTCGTGCATGGAGGCCTCATAACATGTGAAAGAAAGGCATTTGCAAGGACACAGGAGAAATCTGTGTTTCTGATTCTCTTCGAAGAGTAACTAGTATTTCTTAACAGTCTAATTCTTTTGTGCACTATTTATTTAAGGGGTCATAGGAGAGATTAATGCTAAAATAAGGTGGAGGAAAAGAACAGACTTGAGGGGATGAGTAGCAGCTGTGGTGAAGAAATCTACCAGACAGTAATTGCACAAGTCCTTAAATACCCAGAACTTAATCTGAAACCTTCTCTGGTGTAGAAAGGCATGTGACAGAAAGATGTGGTTTCAGCATCAGCAAGAAGTCTTTTGTTCACTTATGCAGAGCTGCAGTTGCTCAGGGACTCACCTGCAGGGCATCAGCTTTCAGCTCTGAGGAAGGTAATGGCACATTACCTTCTTCATGGTAAACGGTACAACACCTCCGACAAACTGAAAGCACAGCCAAACCAAAATGCAGCACCCCTTGGACCAGTTTCCTATCAAGATCCACCTGCTAACTTGTATGTATGAATATAACACAGCGTGCTATCCTAAAGAAATACCAGGCAACAATAAAAATACAGCAGGAAAAATTTTGTGTGTGCAGCTCAATTTTTAAAGCAAATTTTCCTGGTGAGTCACTGACAGAAATGTCACAAAGTCTGATAAAATTAACTTGTCACAACTATGAACCTCGTGTGAAAATGCACACAAGTTAGTTGTTACTTTTGAAGGAAGAAGAGCATGTGTTCCCTTCTCAATTTATTCTGAAAGACAAAGTAATTGTGAAGATAAGCCTAGGTACCTCCACATAAAACCTTAGAGCATAATGTGCTACAGCTAGTAAATAAAAACAGACCCTTCTGAGATCAGAATACTTTC
>NW_008655383.1:4430-4679 GCF_000695815.1 Acanthisitta chloris | reverse complement strand
AACCACCACGTGAGGGACTCGAGGACTCTTTTGTCTTGTAACTGCGAACCAGATTTACACTCACGTTAGACCTACTGCTTATCCCAAACTGAAAACTTTCAGGGAAATATCTCTGCACTTAGCATCAGTAATGCTGATAGCATCTATGGAAGATTTTACTGCAGCAAATCAAAACCCTGTGTTTATACTGTGAGGTGATGCAACTAGACAGTGATAACTTCCAGATTAAAAAAAAAAAATCACAAAATT
>NW_008655383.1:0-4395 GCF_000695815.1 Acanthisitta chloris | reverse complement strand
AAAAGTTATAAATCCCACCGTTTTGCTTCCTTGTTGAGGCAGAGGAAACTTTCATTCTGCTGATTTAATACCTGCACAATATGACACTAAAGCTCATATTGCATTTGTTTTAAGCACAAAACATGAACAAAGGAGAAATAAGAGGAAATATCTGAATCACCAAAGACAGGGGACAATTTTTCCCAGAGTTTTTGTGCTGATTTAGGACCAAATATGATTATACTTGGAGGTGCTGAAACTCCACTCTCAGGTGGAGCTTCAGACAGAACTGTGGAAAAGTTAAGATTTCCCTGCGTAGTATCCCTGCAAATCAAACTAAGGAATTTTGACGCAAGCAAGCTGTAAGCAGATGAACCCTTTCTTCAGAGTAAAATTGTAGACAATAGATGTGTAATGCCAACTCAAGATCATGTGGGGATAGTATCTTTTGTTTCAGAAGCAGAATAGTGATGTCAGTCAGGCACAATGCCATACTGATGAAGTAACTGAGCTTCCCAGTTCAGGGAAAGGTATTACTGTAATATATTGCATTATATGGCAAGGAAATGTTCTTTGATGTCAAGCATGTGTTCAAACAACTGATTTTTTTCTTTGAAAATGTATGTTCTTCATTTTAATTTTCTAACTGGGAGTCAGATATGAGCAGAAAAAGGCAATACGTAGTTCTCACCCTTAATCATCTGGCTGACAGATCTTCATGGCTTTTAATCTGACCTGCTAGTTTGGAACTGAAAATAAACAAACAAAAAAAGGTGTCTTATTTTTTCTAGGATTTCAAGTAGATTAGCTGGCTTCAGGAGAAAAACATATTGCTTTTCCTATGCAGGCAAATGCAACATTTTTCTTTCAAATACTGCCTGAAGTAAAAAGCCTTTTAAGTTGAAATTGTTTAGTTGAAGAGTAAGATACAGCCAAAGGACTTGAAAGTGGAATTGAATAGGATGATAAGCCAAACCAACTGGAAAAATGGAAAAGAACAATCACAATCACAGCTACATCATTATCCGCTTGAAATGTGATTATAGATAAATATTCCTGTAAGTCAGCATGTAAAAAAGCCCAGAAGGATTTGCAAGACTCACAGGCCACTTCTCACAATCATTGGTACTCCATAGGAAAGGTCCTCATGACACCTCATAAAAACTGGGTGTTTTTCAATTTTTTCTGGTACTAAGTCGTTCCCTCATTGCATAGAAATGGTAACAGAAAGCTAACAGGTAGATGAACCTGTTGCTTTCTCATAGATAAATGAGAAAAAAACCCAGCTGATAAACATACTGCATACAGTTCCTGCAGAGTTTCTGTGGTGCAGAACCTTTTGCCTACATTGCTCACAGGCTTTGGAATGCAGGACTGCTACTCAAAGACAGCACCACACATGTGAGCATGGCAGACTAGACTGACCCTGGCATGTGTATGCTGTGGAATTATAAACACTTCTGTATTAGTAATACTTGACAGCAGAATGTAAGGACCAAAAAGACAGAATTGTTGCCTTACTTCTCAGTCCCAAGGAATCTAAACTTCCTAGTCATAAGGAAAAAATGTTTTTTAAAAGATGTGTCGTATCTGTTGTCTGCAACCCAAAATACAGTGAGGTGTTTGGAAATCCATTGAAGTGACAACAGGTTAGTGTGTTATGCTGTGGTCAGTGTTCTGTTATATTTCCAGGTACTAAAATGGAGAATATTGTGTCATTAAGACCATAAAATTATACTCCAAAATAGTAATTGCTGAAAATGACCTGTCCGTGCAGACTTGTTTAAAGAAAGTTGGTATTCATCCACTGGGAAAGGGAAGTGTCACCTCCCAAGCACATGTATGCACAAGTGTACATGATACATATTGTAATAAGGAGAGGTCATGAAAGATAGCTAAAATTTGACACAAACAGGAATGTTTATCATGCATTCTCTTGAGGTATCTGCCTGTGGCAAATATTTAATGAACATTAGAAACAAAGCACTGCAGATACTGTGTAGACACAAACTTCTTCAAGTGCTGGCACACCTGTAGTTGTAACAGAATGTAACAGGACAAGCAAAATCAGATGTGTTTGTGACATAAGTTTTTAATTATTTACTTCTTTTGTTCCATCTGCTTTTCCTTGTTCAGCCAGTAAAGATTTGGCAACACGTCTGCACCATCCATGTGGTGTGCTTAGCCCATAATTGTCATAGGCACCATTTTAACCTTGCCATTTTACTATTTAGGAACTTGACCTCACTAGAATTTGCTTTTTTCCTGATTATTTTGTAGCTTGATAAGGAATGCTGAATGCCTCTCAGTCAGTCTTTCACAGGATTAGGTCATTCCTTTGTTCTGTGCAACAAAAGGTTTGATCCCACATTCACTCTTTGAGGAATTGCATTTCACTTTAACATCTCTGCTGGACAGGAAATGCCACATTTTCCATTTTTATTTTCTTTCCAGGATAGACAACTCCTGTCTTGCTAAGTCAAATGTTTTTCTGAGAATCCGATGGACTGTATCCACAGAGTAATATTGTGCACTCAAATTAATTTAAGAAACTGCATTTATGTTGAAATTTTGCTAGAGAAGTCCTTTTTTAAACAGAAGTAACCTTCTATTCTTGGTGGGTTTTTTGACAGTGTTTTCCACCTTCAGAAATGCTCTTCATAGCCTGCCCAGAGTAGGAAAGACTGAATTTTGCTCTTTCTATTGAAAGAGCAGCATAAAGCCTGTTTTCTTATCATCCTTCCTGAAACACAATCTGTCCTGTTACTTGCAGTTTGCTAATGCATTACTTCTTGTTTCCCGTACCTCTGGTGAAAAATACCTCTCAGTTGTAACTATAATTATATGATCAAACAGGTCTTGGTTACACCAGAATATAAACTGCCTATCATTTCCTTCATATTTTGGCTTCCCCCCTCCCCTTCCCTGCAAAATAAACATGTGAGATTTGTGCACATGTATACAGATGTCCTGAAAAATACTTTCTGTTTGCCTTCGATTACTGGCTCATTCATTATCTTCCTTTTTTTTTTTCCAATTTATCCTTTGCCCTCAAGACTACACTTTGATCATACTCAAGACCTTGCTTGAAGCATGAGACTTACAGTACAGGAAAATTGCTTGCTGCACAAACACAGAGAGAGAATGAGTACTTGGAAGAAAATGTTCAAAGTAACAATCTCAAAATGGATGTAACAAAAAGATGGAGGAGGAAAAAAAATGTGTATTCATCTTCAGAGACACCTGAATCTGCCTAGAGTTTCCAAATTTATGAAACCTCACAACTAAAGTTTGTGCAATAAGTCCTTCAAGACCTCTGTCTAACTGATTGCTCCACATGAATTCATTGGTGCTTATAGATGGACAAGATTTGAAGAAACACTCTCATGTACACATAAAACATAAATAATAGAGAAAAAGGAACAACAGAGCACTTTTGCATGTTAAGCATTTTGTTTAAAGCATATGGGAAGAGTTAAACAGAATGAAGACAAGGTCATGGTTTCAGTAATGATCTGTGTCTATTTTTTTGCATAGTACAGGAAGGGCCCCCACAAACTGGCTGAAGGTACAATGTGGCCCCCAAGGCAGTGAGGTTGGAGCCTTTGCCCTGGAAGGAGAGGCTGTGGGACCAGGGCTGGTTCAGCTGGGTTGGCACATTTTCAGGGGCACTCAGCAGCATTCCAGGCATAGCAGGAGGGGAGGGAGAAGGTGCAGCTAGGCTCTTCACAGTGGTGCAGAGCAGGAGGGCAAGAGGCAGCAGCACAAGTTGACAACAAGGTGGGGGTTTACATCCTGACTGGGAAAAGCCCTGAGCAGGCTAATGAGTCCATGGCTGAGCCTGCCTGGAGGGATCCTCATTCCCGGGACTGAGTATGCCATTCTGTGATTACTGGAATACATAGGTAGTGTACTTGGATCTCTCTCAGCCCTAGGTTACTTCACTCCCCCTCATCCCTTTACACAAGTTTAGAAAGCAAAAACTGATTTAAAAAAAAAAAACAAACAACCCAGGAGGTTCCAATTAGTTATTCTTTTCTTAATGAGACTTGGATGGCAAGAAACAAATCACCTGGACTCATTTAAGCAAACACACAGTAATTAAACTAGGCAGTGGATATACAAGAATGTTTCATTATACTCCTCCCAAATATCTCGTTTAATAAACAAAACAAAAAAGTTGTGTGGCAAGGATCAGAATCTCCATTTTATGGTGCATAAAGACTCTGAGCAGCTGACTATAAAAAGCAATAGACAGAGAAGTGCTTCTCCAAACAAAGCATAATGTACAAAGGCAAGATCTGTTTCTTCTTTCATGCTGGGTTATACTTCAGGGATCAACACAGGCATTGTCATTTAGTCACAAGTATATGATTTTAGAAACCTAAGCTCTTCCTCTGACTTGTGTGTACATAT
>NW_008655382.1:18286-22296 GCF_000695815.1 Acanthisitta chloris | reverse complement strand
ATTTACATCTATAATATATTTGTATTTAAATTCTTTTATATAACTATATAAAAATAAGTACTATATATACATTCATATTAATCTTTCTGCTGGCAAAAAAAAGTTATATTCCTTTCTTCTTTTAATTCAAACAATTAAGTGCAGGTCACCCAATTTACCTTGCCACCTGTCATCAGTTTTTAGCAGGTTTTTCAGCTCCTTTCCACTCAATTAAACCATTCTAATTCTTTTAGTCTTTGCCACTGCGAGATTTTCCCATGCTTCCAGTTATTTTCCTTCCATGTCCCTGAACCCCTTCTAAATCAGGCACACTCTTCAGAGACAGCGTGTGGCTGTAGTCACACTATCCCAAAGACCATCACTGCAGCTTACAAGGTTGGTCCTAGACAGTATTCTCAGCATCATTTCCTATCTTGTTTGGATAAAAATGGCAATATTTCTTTATTGCTTTTGTTTTAATTTTTTTTTAAAAAATCAGATGCATTGCATTTACTGCCAGTACATGAGCACATCTTTCAGGACACTGACCAATCTAGAGCAGCCACTTTCTTCAGCATGTGAAAAACAGTTTTGCATGCAATAAAAATTATTTAGACTTCAGAAAAACATGGTTCCACTCACTAACAACACTGAGACCAAGGAGATGAAAAGGTTTATGGATGCTGACCTACCTCGAAATCTATCAGCTGCAGGTTGGCAATAAGCGTCACTAGAAGGCCACTGTTGTATAGCTCTTGTGCCAGCTGAGCCACGATTTCTGTAGGTGGCTCTTTGTCTGTGGTCCCACACAGAATTTCCTTCATTGCTTGCAGAGATTTTGACACTTCCTCTGATGCCTGTTCACCAGCAGACACAGGTTTTGTATAAAAAAGAAAAAGAAACAATAAAAAAGGGGGTAAAAGATGTGAATTTCAAAATAAATACTTCTAACCATACATACAATGATCATTGCCCATTGCAAAAATGGTTTAATGATTTTATGCAACCAGTGAGGCTGGAGCATCCACCCTGTATCTTGCAGGCCTTACACAGGAATAGGCAATTTAAACACAGCATGCCATCACTTACAGACCATGGGCATAAAACAGGGGCAAGAGAGTAATCACCAACTAGCGACAGTGAGATCCCTCTACAGGTTTGGAGACAGGCACTGCCCTGCAGAAGCAGCAGCGATTTCACCATTGCTCCTCATATCCTCCCCACTGGGTTCCATTGACATATGTGGGGTGAGAAGTGTCAGATGGAGGTACCAAACCAACCAGGCCCTCCTGCCAGCAGGGTGGCTGCTCTGCTGGCTCCCCACCAACTGCTTGCTGATGGATTGCCCCAGCTCTTCTACCAGTGACCCAAATAAATCCTTGTACCCCATGACATTGTTTAACCCTGCAGGCAGCTAAACACCACGCAGCTATTTGCTCACTCCCCCTCAGTGGGATAGGGGAGAGAATTGGAGGGTAAATAAATTTGTAGGCTGAGATAAAGACAGGTTAATAGGACAGAAAATGAAGGGGGAAAATAGTAACAACAACAATAATAATAATAAAAACCAAAACAAGTGATGCACAATGCAATTGCTCATCACCTGCTGACTGATTCTGGCACTGGATGATGTGGTTTAGGGGTTACAATGGTAAAGTTAGGTGGACAGTTGAACGTGATGATCTTAAAGGGCTCTTCCAACCTGGATGACTCTAACATGTCCAGCCAGCTCCGCAGCAGCAGCCCTCAGCCAGCTTTTCCCCCAGTTTATAAACTGAGCATGATGCCATATGATATGGAATATCCCTTTGGCCAGTTGGAGTCCCATCCGTGTCTCCTCCCAGCTTCTTGTGCCCCCAGCCACTGACTGGTGGGGTGGGGTGAGAAGCAGAAAAGTCCCTGACTTAACAGTAAGTACTGCTGAGCAATAGCTAAAACATCAGTGTTAAATCCAAAACACAGCACTGTAGCAGCTACTAAAAATTACCACTATCCCAGCCAAAACCTGACAGCTTTGCATTGCCACCACCTATTTCTCCTCATCATGTCTTTTGAGCCAGCATCTTCCACAAGGAATTTGCCTGCTGAGTGCACAGGCACTTCAGTCTCAGGTTGAGAAATTTTATATAAAATAATTTGCTTTAGTAAAGCTCCACAGCTACCACCAAGTAAACTAAAAGAAATCTTTCATTTTTTGCTCCCACCTAGTGTATACTAATTTGTGCAGTATTTCAGGTACTTAATGTAGAGGACAAATCAGGAATTATTTTACAAAATATCTTGACCAGAAAAGTTACAACAGGAAAATGAAAGAGATGCCTATAAACAGGTAACAGCTTAGCATTCATGGCAGTCAGCAGGTTTAAATCAGATGTGAATGATAACATCCCACTTCCAAGGAAAATGACCACTGGGCACAGCAGGGCAGCTCTGGCTCATGTTCTTCTCACAGGTTTGCTGCACTTGATATAAATAAAGACTCTGTGAAGCAAAGGCGTTATTTTTTCATGTGTATATGTGTGCTTTAAATCTCACCTGCTCTAGACCTGGGGCTGTGGAGGCAATGACTCTTTCTGGGTTGGGTATATTTGTTACACTCATGACCTGCAGAAAGGCTGATTGGATTCTTTGGCAGGGAGTGGGAAGGAAGTAAGGAACAGAAAGCTAAGGATGACAGCAAAGTGGCAGGCAAGATGGTTAAAGATGCTGAAGAGAGGACAGCATTTTACATCTCTATTGCAAAACCTTGACTTGAAATTTGCATTTTATTAGCATAGCAGGTGGAAAAAAAATAAACCAAGACGCACGCAGAAAACCCAAGAGTCATTAGTGAAAACTAACTGGACATTAATGGATGTTCAAAGCCAGATCAATAATTTCAATAAAACTGTCACATAAACTGAAAGGAAAAATGTCATGCTTTCAAATACCATCCCATCGACCTGCATAACATAACCCCACAATGCTCTGAAGAGGCATCTCTCACCTGACACCGATTTCCCAACACTTTAAAATTGATTTAAATCACAGATTTTATTAGTGAATAAAAACCATAGAAAAAAAACCTAGGAATCCTTAAAAAAAACACACCAAACAATCCCCCAATAAAAAGCCACTTTCACATTGCATCTACATGGAAGATTCAAGCACTGATTTTGCACAGCATAAAGAACTGTTCTCCTCCAATCTCTTTGTACCTACTCTCAGTTTTCTGCTAGTTGAGACAGGTCAGCATGAGTGACGTGTAAATGAGCATGACTATGTGATAACTTTAACTAGCAGAAGTCTTGCTGTTCCTTACCTTCACTCAGCAAAAGAGCCTATTTTTACCTCAAATGTTAGTGGTATGCCACTTGAGATATCCCACAGAGTACCAATGGGATTAACAACAGGGGTGCTGTCTTGGAAACTAAAGCTCTGTATCTTTCCAAGGAGTTGTGCAGATATTTTCATATCAAAGGAAAAGCCCGTGCATTTTTGGCTTTTCACCCACTCTGCTGGGCAGGGTGTGAGTATCTCTGGCATTCTGTAGTTTAAAAAAATAATTAATAACTTTCCTTTCAAGTATGAGCAGTCCTTTCTGGTATGTAGAAAAACGTCAGCAAGACTCAGCTTTAGGTTTAATTCTCAAAAAGGAGGCCAAAAGTAAAGTGCTGCACGGGGACATTGAAACTACAGCACACTGTGGTGCTGATGGGCAGAACTGGGCACCACAGCTGTATTTCTCAAATCGTCTGCCATCCCATCCTCTCATCTTCTTGGCTCTTCTACATGCAATTTACATTTTGTGTTTAACTTCCTCCCCCTTCATATCCTCTGGATAGTCTGTGGTTTGACATTCAACCCAACACCAAAAGCTATTCCCGGTCAAATCTAAGGACTGCTCTTCAGTGCCTATCCCTCACAATCTATCTGGAGAAAAAACATAATCCTGAACACAGATTCTTAAATTAACAGTCAATTCTAGCCTCCATTTTGACATTTCCACTTAATCTTACAGCAATTTAAGAATAATACCTTAAGTACATAAG
>NW_008655382.1:10857-18236 GCF_000695815.1 Acanthisitta chloris | reverse complement strand
AAAAAGGGAAAAAAAGACATTCCAAGATCCAGAGACCCAAGATCTGTCCAAAACAAACAACAAAGCAAACACATTCACTCAAATACATGGAAAATATGAGACGGCAGAAACATATCTGCAGAACAGCTTGTCATATGAAGCCAGACTGGTCCTGACTCTCTTTAGGAAAAATTGCAAAAACCACCAAAACCCCTCAAAAGACACCCCAGCCATGCCACAAACAGAATTTTAGTGACAGAAACAAAAGAGTTTTGCTTGAAACTCTGAAGGCTATTATGACTTCCACACTACTTTTTATCTTCCATTAGTGGCAACAGCAACAACAGCAAAGTGCTGCGACCGTCACTTCAGCAGAAGTTATAGAGCAAAAGAAACACTTTCATTAAATATCTAAGCACTTTAAGCCATTTGTCTCACTCTTACAATTAGGCACAATCTGATTTCCAGCAGATTTTCCTTTTACCCTCTAGGTACAACTCCTTTACATCATGACTGAATGTATGCCATTAAATTTAGAGAAGTTGTGAACAGAGGGGAAAAGGGGGAAAGGAGAAAACTAAAAAGAGTATCTTATAAATATATTACATACAAGTATCAAAACTGGGGTATGCTGAACTTTGGACAGTTAAAAGTTGCAGACAGGGACAAGAAAGCAAAGATGAAATGCAAGCTGATTCCCAGCACACACACCAGTTTAGCAGTGCATTGCTGTCACTGCACAGATGTCAGGATCTCAACCTCCTAAGGCAAGCTGCAGACTGCTAGTCTACGGGCACCTTCGTTCACAATGTCCAGACTTGGGAGGATACAGTTCCACCACAGAACACGAAAATTCGAGGTGCGTACATGTGTGAGTGTCCAGTGATTTCCAAGGTTGATTTGCAATAGCTAAATAGTAAGGGAAATGAAGGCAAACACAACCCAGACCCATCTGTGCAACAAAGACAGTTTGTTCAATGATGGCCATTTCTTCTCTACTTTCATCCAACACAGGACTAACCAGTTATTGCCAACAAGAAATAACTCTGCATCCACAGAGTAGAGTTTATAGTAACTGACAACCCACAAGAGGTTGTTGGATCCATTTTGAGTGTACTTTGTATAAATGTTGAAATCTAACAATCCTTGGATTTCTCTGCTAACCCTACTGGACTACATGATGTACAATAGCCTTGGAGCTGGAAAACCAACAGCATAGACAAGCCTACAGAACTTCTCTAAGTTAAATGATAAACATGCCCAACCTCCCCTGCTTATAAACTTGACTGGATTTGTCAGCATTAATGTGTCTTTCTAACTCTACCAACAGCTTAAACAAGAGTTGGAAATTTTATGAGTTGGAGATACTTGTCTCAGCTTATTTTCCTCACAGATCAAAGTCTTGTCATTGTTGACTTAACGGGAACATAACATAAAGAAAGAAGTTTACAGAGAAGTGATTCCCTGAAATTTTATATAAAAAAAAGCCTTCCCTGAAAGACTTCAAGACACTCCTCTGTGCAGCCTATCCCACATACAAAGATCAGACGATTTTGTTACAAAGGTCCAGTCTTTATTACAGAATGGATGACACTAACATGCCTGTATCGAAATATTTCCATACTCCAGTGTTGATCTGCCTTTCCCACAGTTTTAATATTGGATTCTTCAGTTTAACTTGCCTGGCCAGGTTTATAAGACAATTTCTGAGTTTTATCTGGGTTTTTTGGACTGTTCTCTACAGGAGGGCCAAAGTGCTTGACAAATGTTCTTAGGGCAGTAATTCAGCATTATTAAGGAATGCTGCAAAACAGTTAGGTTTTTTTTCTATATTCCACAATTATACAAGAGAGTTCAATATGGAGTTTATTGTTTGTTTGTTTTTTTCCTTAAGGGATTACAAAGAAATCCTCCAAGACTTAGATTTTGTTGTGGTGGTTGTTCTAAAATCTTCCAGAGCAATTTTAAAGAGCAGCATGGAAGGCTAAAACAAAGGTCTTATCTGTTGTTCAGCAGAAAGCTGAATTTTTATTTTCATAATTACATGAGTTGGGACTTTCCACACTCAAAGGCTAAACTGTTTTATCTGCAATGCTGCTTGTGTGTGATATAACAAAATAAACAAAGCAGAACTGCTTCAGAAATAAAATCTTAAGATAGTTTTTTAACAGACACACACAGCATACCACAGACACACTTCACCAAGACTTCTCAGCCTCAGCAGCTTAAACTTCTAGCTCTTCCAACTGGGTTAATAAAAATTACCTTTACTTACTAACCTTGCATTTCTCCTCTCCTTGGCTACTTAGGGCAACTTCACATTTATCTTAAAAATGCCATATTAAGTGCTTGTGATGCAGACCTATTATACCTGTCAAAGAGAGTGAGAGCGATGGATCTTCTATTAGCCAATGTAGATCCAGCCCATCTTTTTACTCATCTCCAAGAAAGATTGTGAAAAACATAAAGGGAAAAGCATAACACCTTGAATAATCAACCGCCCGAGCTCCTACACACCCAAGCTACAACATTTCAAAGCTTTCAGTGGGTTATCTCTATTTTATCTCTGTTTCACCAACAAGTTAGAGGTTTCACATGTATCAGGGACTTAATATAACATTTATGATCAACCACAGCAGTTAATAAAAAATAGATTGCACAAATTTTATGCACCTTTATGAACTCAGATACCAAATATACATAAGAAAAATCCAGGATACTTGGTACCTGCATAGCTACCAGGAAATCCTCAGTTGTTCGCAAGAATATGGCAAATCAGACCATACAGCTTCTGTTTGTGTACCTAGCATATTTCCAGGTCCAAAATCTCTCTACAAACTGTTGCTCTCTTGCACAGCAGCAGACAGTAACACACACAGATGCTTGCCAGCGTGATGTTAAATACTCCAATGTGTGATTCAGTGATCTGGCAGTACTCCATGCTATGTATTGCAACCAAAAGCATAAAGCTCCTTGATTTGGTTTTATCTGGTTTAAAAATATTCTCAATGTGTGATTCAAACATTTTTTTTCCTAAAAGAATAGTGCCAGTGCAGCTCTCTACATGCAACTGAAAGGACTCCCAAGAAAAGCCATTAGCACAATCTGAATCCAACACCTATGTAATGTCAGGATCACCCCAGCTGACTTATTCTTGATACAATTTCATGCTAAATGGATCCACAGGAACAAATTGTGGACATTTTGGATCAGGAGGTCTGAAGTTTGTCATTTAGCAAAACATTACGGACTAGCACTCAAGGAAGCTGGCAAAGACAATCTGGCCAAGAAAGCACAACAGGGAAACGCCTTTTAAAAAGGATGTACGATTAAATGGAGAAGACAGGTTTGCCCCACCTGGACATAAATTCCTTTCCCACTGTTAATCCTGCACTTAAGACAGAACTAAAGGTTGAGGTTCTTAAAACATAAGTAACCAGAAGAGACGGGTTTAAACTCTTGGCACCAGCACCCGATAATATCTGGAGTCTCTGCCATCTCTAGAGCAATAACAGGCCTTAGCAGAACAGGGAAGTTGAAACATGAAACACTCCACAAAACCCCAGGACATGCAGAGAGAGGGGGAAGGGATGCCAAGCCCTTCTTATCTCATTCCCTCGGTTTCAGTGTGCAGCAATGAAGTTGAGGGCAGTGTTGCAACTGACTTTGGCAGCCGCAGAATCACATCCCTGGGTGTTCACATTCACAGCAGTCACACAACCGTTGTTCCATGCAAATGCACATCACACCCTCCGCACGCACCTCATCTCACACACGTCCCCAGCCACCCTACCAATGCAGCAAGGTGAACAAGGGCTGATAATGGCTTCATTGTTGCTGTGTCAAAAAGAGCAGGGTTTATTGATAAAAATATTTGTTCTGGAAATCTTGAAGGCTTTTAACTGTAGCCTTAATAAAATGCTGCTCTCCTGACCCTTCTGAACAGTAGCAAATTTGTTACAGCACATGGAGATGAAACAGAGGACACACTACAGTGACCTACCTGAACAAGCAGTCTTGTTAGATCTGTGTAACTGAAAGGGGCAGAAGCTAGACACTTTGGGTTATTTTATATCTAGATTCAGCATGTTTCTGAACACTGACTAAAGGCACTGCACCCTGCAGTTCTGCTGGCCAGGAAAACGCATTTGGATTCATTTTCTGCAATAAACCCAAATTTTGGATCAGCTGCACCAGAAACTGCAAATCTTTCAGCCCATCTAGACTATGTGCAAAGATTAAACCAAGTTTCAACCAACCTCAGATCCGTTTGCTGCACTAAATTAAAAGCCTGTGACACTTGGAAGGCTTTTGCTGCAGGGCAGGCTCAGAAAATGTTACCAAACCTGTAATCACCGCAGATGGCACTGAGTCAGGCTGCCGCACCCAAAGGTGTTTGGTTAGCAGCAAGAGGGTGATGTGTTCAAGGACATCCTTCAGTGACATACTGGATGTCACCTGCACTTCTCTGTGCTGACTGGACTTGGCTGCTGAACACAAGACTTCGAGAAGTCAGGATGTCACACCCCTTTTTTTTTGTGAGGTGGGTCAGGCATCCTTTCTATTAATGCTGTTTTACAACATCCATCACCAAAAGACATGGTGGCATATCAGTAACAAATGAAGCAGTGTGACCAGTATGGCACATGCTGTCTGTTCTTCCTCAGGTTCAACAGGTCTGATGTTTGATATCAGAGTTTCTCCTCTCTTCATCCCTATTTATGTGCATCCTCCAAATGCTATAGAGTTTGTGCCAGCAAGAAGCAATAGAGTCTAAGCTCCGAAGGCTTCATTTCTTAGGTATTTAAATACTTCCCTGCTTTACTAGTTAATTCCAGAATGGGGTTTTCTCATTAAATTCAAGGACAGTTTGGTTCTACATGACTGAGATTAAATTTTGATGGCATTTATAGAAATCTGTAATAAAGCTTAATCAATTGTTCTTCACCAAACCAAGGCCTGAACAGATTGACAGCAATTGTACATGCTGCAAGAACATCTTATTTATTTCAGATGTTGGAAGAAGGATGGTTGATAAAGAAGGCTTTAGTCCACTTTCCCAGCTCTGCCTTACCCTACTTAAACTCCCAACTGTTATGTTAGATTTCCCAGTGCTGAAATGCCTGTTTTAAAATAGACGTTCTTTTAAAACATTGTAAAAACAAGGTATTAGAAAGAGTACTTCAGAGAAAGAGGAGCCATGTGTGGCAGCACTTCTCAACCTGTGGTCTATCAACCATCACAATGTAGCTGAGAAAATGGCAGAGATTTAGGCACACATACATCCTTGCAAGCAAACACACACCAAAACCCACACATAACATAAAAGTAAGAAACAAACATTCAAACTTAGCCTTTTTTTCAGTTGAGAGTGTTTAAAAAGCATTAAAAAGCATTATGGCAACATTACACCCATTAATAGTTTAAAAAAATACGACACAAAGAAACTGGGTCAACTTCAATCCTTATCTAAGGAGACAGATGCTAGAGCAGTCAACTGAGTTGAGATGAAGTCTGAATGGGTACTACTACTACGACTAACAAAAAGCATCATGAAGAAAGAGTACAAACCTCTGTTTATTATGTGTGTACATGGAAATGTCTCAGAAGAGATGCATAATTTCCTTTATACTTACAGGTGGCTTCTCTGCACCCTATCTACCAAGTTGCGTCCTCCCTCTTCCCGTTACTTATGAAATCTTACCTGCTTCAGTGTAAAGTTCTCTCTACCTGAGTACTGCATAGCTTAGTAGGAATGATCATTTCTGTATTATTTCTAAACATCCCCTCCAAGACACAGATGGGGCCCGCTGAAAGTTGCACAAAGTTGTATTAGAAGCGTCAAGAGCCTCTCTCTGTCTGACCTTGTACCATCCCAGTTGCCCAGGGCATCTTCACTCCATACTTATGATTTCTCAACTGGGAAAGGAAATGAGAAGGTTCTCTGCTAGCACTGCAGTTAATTCAGGCTTAGCTGCACTTCTCTGCCAATTCTGGCTGTATTAGCAGCTTTTAGCTGTCTCAACCCACATACCACATTGGCTGTACTACAATAACAGCTCAATTGTCACAGGATAAATCTTCTTGTTTAAGCATCTGAGGCAAGTCCTAGTGGGAAACTACTCTGCACACAAAATCAGGGATGCTCTGGAGTTGTACCCTAGGAGTGCTGGGAACCTTGGTTTTATGGTGAGGCACAACAGGACGCTGTCAGTTCTCACAGCAGACAAGGAGTCAGAAACCTGAAAAGCTGGACAGCCCTGAATCCCAAACTTCTGCATTCACAGGGCCACAGGGTACAAAACCAGCTCTGAGATATCCAGGGTCTCCAGCTCTTGCAGGAGCCAGACTTCTGGGCCCTTTCATGAAAATTTGACACATTTCTTCTCCCTCCAGAAATCAAACTGGAAGCAAATTAAAAAAAATTGACAGGTTTTGAAAAGCAGAGTAGAACACTTTGGTTTTCCTTTGCCTTTGTTTTCAGTTAAATTTCTCTAATCATACTCATGAAAAGACATTATTTGTTAGCAATACTGAGTAACTTTTGAAAATGTATGTGCCATTTAAATTCTCCCCTTCATCTTTTCTTCTCCAATTCAAAAAGCAAACCACACTTTAAAATGGTATTACTAAGTCTACAAACCTGAATGTATAGTAGCAGATGTGGCTGGGGTGATTGCTTTTGCAAGAGCTATTTTCCTGCCATTTTTTAGAGTTTATCATCATCACAGTACTAAAGATATTCCTTATGGTTTACTTCCCTAAACTCAGGAGAACGAATTCGGCTATTTTATTTAATATGTATTTATTTCAGGACAGCTCAATGCAACATTTTAGATGAAAAGCAAAATTACCAAGGAGTCTCACATCTTTCCTTCTGAAGGGAGAAATTCCTTATGTGCTTCCTCTACATCACAGCACAAAGTCCTGAGTCAACAGGCCACGTAAAGCATATACCAACCAAAGAAAAGGCTGCTTTCTTCACCTCCTGCCTTGCTGCTGAAGGGACTGCCTTGTCCCGCCTCCATCCTCATGCCTGATCACCCACACTGGCCCCAGGAACAGCCTCTACCCCAGAGCAATGAAGTACATGAAAAACCACTGAAAATCAACCTCCTTCTGTAAAATAAGCGTCATTAAGTTCACAAGCTGATTCCATTCTAATACACCAGGGAAGCACTCCCCTATCTTTTCCTCTGTGAGGAAAACACACACCAGCTGTTCTGACTTTTATGAAAAATTTACATCGAGTTCTCAATTTTCTAAGAAGTCTGAATTTCTCCTCCTTTGTCACTGACACCCAAATAAACAAACCAGCTCAAAGCCAAAAAATTCTCAAAACCACAACCCAGAGGAGTCATGCTGCAGAGAAAAGAAACACGAGTCTAGAGCTTCTGCTT
>NW_008655382.1:0-10820 GCF_000695815.1 Acanthisitta chloris | reverse complement strand
AGAGAACAGATTCTGTTGGTTATTTAGTTACTTATTTTATGTTTTAGTTCAGAGTCAAATTCTCTCAGTGCTTTTCAGTTAACTGAAGGTATTTCAGCATGAGACATCAAATACCAGAGGCTTCCCAGAAATTCATGGGACTTATCCTACAGAATTAACACACTGAACTACTTGCTTTGAACCAAAAAGCTCCAAGAGGATCTCACTAAGGGCACAAAGGGCTCCATGCCCACCTTTTGGGTTGGGTTTGTTTTAATACAGGCTCCTGCACAAGGTGCACAACCACAACATGCACACATGCAAATCAGCTCCATGAATACTTTCTTAATGTCACTTATCAGCTATTTCTGTTTCTGCTGACATTCAGTTTAAACCTAAAATTAGTTTGTTGTTAATTAGAACCATAGAATCAGCCAGATTGGAAAATACCTCAAAGATCATCAAGTCCAACCCTACCGTGGTGACTAGACCATGGCACTAAGTGCCACATCCAGTCTCATCTTGAAAACCTCCAGGGATGGTGAATCCGCCACCTCTCCGGGCAGCCCATTCCCATGCCTGATTCCTCTCTCTGAAAAAAATCTCTTCCTAATATCCAACCTAAACCTCCCCTGGCAGAGCTTGAGTCCATGCCCTCTTGTCCTACTGCTAGATGCCTGCGAGAAGAGACCAACCCTCACCTGACTACAACCTCCTTTCAGGGAGTTGTAGAGGGTGATAAGGTCCCCCCTGAGCCTCCTCTTCTCAAGGCAAAACCCCCCCAGCTCCCTCAGCCTCTCCTCATAGCACTTGTGCTCGAGTCCCTTCACCAGCCTCATTGCTCTTCTCTGGACCTGCTCCAGCACCTCAATATTCTTCCTGAACTGAGGGGCCCAGAACTGCACACAGTACTCAAGGTATGTCCTCACCAGCGCCGGGTACAGGGGCAGAATACCCTCCCTGGTCCTGCTGACCACACTGTTCCTGATCCAGGCCAGGATGCCATTGGCCTTCTTGGCCACCTGAGCACACTGCTGGCTCATGTTCAGCTTTTTATCTATCCAAACTCCCAAGTCCCTTTCTGCCTGGCTGCTCTCCAGCCACTCTGTCCCCAGCCTGTAGCGCTGCATGGGACTGGTATGGCCAAAGTGCAGGACCAGCACTTGGCCTTGTTAAACCTCATCCCGTTGGAATCAGCCCATCTCTCCAGCCTGTCCAGGTCCCTCTGCAGAGCCCTCCTGCCTTCTAGCAGATCGATACTCCCCCCCAACTTTGTGTCATATAATTCTACTACAGTAACAGTATAGAGGCCCAGTGTCTCAGGAAAAAAAATAAGTTGATTGTACGCAAGCACAAATTCCTATTTGGGAGCATTTTGCACGCTGCGGTGCATCTTCTCAACTGGTCACTGGAAAAGTGGCAAAGGTAGCTTGAGTTTGTGTCTCAAAAATATTAGCATAAGCCTAGCACTATAATTAGAGTCAGAGTAGCACAGCTCAGGAAGTACTAGCACATTAGAAAGGATCGACAGAGCAAGATCTCTTTTATACACATCTACATACATACAGGTTTGCTGTTTTACACTAACAATCTTCATCAGAAGTTAGGTTTTCTGCGTGGGTACCTACACATTAATTGTCTCATTTCTTATCTTGCTAAAGCAATTAACAGTATAATAGTTTTCAAACAGCCTTCCAAGCTGTTTTGTTAGATGCAATACTGTTTGAAGTAGTAGGAGATCACCCTTCGTTTTGGCTGAGGCTCGTGGATCTCAGCATCTCCTGTTTGACCCCCAGATCTGTTGTGTTTCTGTATGCAAAAGCCCCTGATTTCAGCAGAGCCATTCAAACACAGAGCTACTTACACGCGCAAGCGCTTGCAGAATCAGGGCAGTGAGTAAACACAATTTTGTTTCCTTTATTCTACTGTTTCCCCAGCATAAAAACCCTTTTGGTCTTCCACAACATTACCTCATACCTTGTCTGTCTTTTTTTCTTGTTTTTCCAATATGGCCATGTTTTCTTTCAGAACCTTCACAATCTCAGCAGGATTTTTGTGCGATTTACTAAACAAAGGCATGGTCTTCTGTCACCTGGATATCTTCCTTCAGGATAGAAGAGGACTGCCTTAAATCAAACAAGAAACAAAACCAGCTTTTAAGGTTTATTCAAAAATGCAATAAAAACACATAAAGATGCTGAACAAGAAAAGGTTATGCCTCGAGCACTACATTTAGCTTCAGCTACTCTGTGGAGCAGTAAAAGTTCTCATGTACAGTTATTGCAAGTTCATCAATGATTTGCAAGCCACTATTAGCATGTGCTTCCTTAAACCCTGGCATACAGGTCAATGCAAATAACCAACTCTATACATCAGCACACCAAAAGTGTCCTTTGTTTAGAGTGTTGCAAGGGAAGGTCCCAGCTTCTCTGCCATCTCTCCTTCTTCAGCTGCTTTTCTTTTTCAGCCTAAAGCTTCTTCCGAGGAGTAATTTAAACTATCCCCTAAGTCTGACACACTTCAAGAATCTGTGGGTCAGACCAAATGTGTGCAAAACTTTGCCTGAATTAAATAAGGAACAGTGGATCAGGCTGAAATACAAACACAAATGTTTTCATGACATTTAAATGAAAGACTGACCATTTTAATGAAAATGGATTGTTTGTTTAATTTAAAACATTCCTCCTCTGTATGGTTGGAAAGGCCAACACCACATCACTGTATTTATATATGAAAGAAACCAAGTAGCTTAGTTTCTGATCTTACAAAGCATTAAATTGTGAATTCTTACAGGTTTTGCTGAGGGTCCAGTACAAAGCTCTACTAAATCAATGACTGACTACAGATGGGAATACGCTCTGGTTAAAGTCGTACCACTTTCCAGGGAGAGCACACCACCATTCTGGACTGCATTCCAGTTTGCACAATAATGAAAAAGAGGTAAAACCCCCAATACCTCTAAAGCAAAAATAATCTCAAAATTTCATCTCTTTCCAAAACAAAACCATCACATCACGATCTCTACACACACACATTTGCAAAATTAGTTGTGAAAATGTAAAAATATACACAAACCACCTCAATCTCATTATTCTTCAATTTTTAAAATTAAATAAAAGCTTTATACAAGAGGTTTTAAAGGAAAGAATTAAATGAGTACAATACACACAGCATAAAGGAGAAAACCCAGTGGGCCCAAGGAACCTGCTCCTCTCGTGCTTTGTTGTTACTACTGACAGACTACAGAGTCCATCAGGAAATATGATTCCATCTGTGCCATACATCCATATGTTACTAATCCTCAGATATCCTATGGAATTAATACCCAGATTAGACATATATTCTGTTGCAACTATGAATAGCAACCATATAAGACAGCCAAGTACAAAATTCAAACTTTAAAAACCCCACATCTATACTGACTCTGCCCTAACATCTTATTAAAACATTTCAGATTATCTTTACAGGAGCAGTTTCTATGACAAGCATGAAATATTTTTTAAAGTCTTCTTTAAACCAAAGGTTCTTTTAGAGTGTCCAGAGTAAGTGAATTTGTATATAGCTTCTCATTTGTTGCTAGGTCAGTTTTACATGGCTATTTTCACGTTCAGCGTCTGAAAGCTCATCACTTTTGGATTTCCATTTGCAAGCTCCTCACAGTTCAGTTCAAACTCATTTTTGTTTCTGCATTTTTGGCTACATAACCTTCACTCCTTAGCTGAGATCTCAGCTGTGGAGTCCTACTCGCATGCAGCTCACAACCACAAGCTTTGGCAACACCAGCCAGCTAGCAGCAGAGCAGAGTCACACCTCAGCCTGACAAGGTGCAAGATTAAAGACTATTTACACTAACAACTCACTCTTTGGGGCACATTCAGCTACATACAAGCACTGGAAAAAAAGTAGGATGCCAATATTATACAATAAAGTTGTCTGAATGCTGCCAGCAAGCACCAAGCATTCTGTAATCCCACATGTGCTGCAAAAAGATTAATAATTCACAACACACTTTGAGAAGGACCTGATTCTGCATGTTTTTATAATCTATGAAGACACGGCATGAGGATGTGACAATGCAAAATAGAGGGAGACTGAAAGCAGGAGCTTAACAGGCAACTTGCTTTTCAGAAAAGAAGTATTTTCATCCAAGGTGGGGTAGGTTTATTCAGATTGCTGAAGTCATCCTGTCATCTTTCCCTTTTAGAAGTCTCCACACAAGGAAAACCAAAGGGGTTTATTTTCTGATTTTTAAATCAAAGTACTCATGATCTTAAGAAATTGAAACAAGAAGTTCACGTTTCTAACTGAAATGCTAACTATAAACACATTTTCCTTCCCAAAATAACTTACGTAACTGCCTAGAGTAGGGTGTCTGTATTTAATATAATCACCAATTTTGCCATAAAACCCCAACAACTAGGCTAGCACTTTTCCACTGTATAGTTCCAGTCTCACCACCAAGTCACCACAACACTATTCAGTGATAAAATACGATTTATCTTCATACCTTACCAGCATCCTAATCACATCAGCAAAATCACCAATAATAAGGCAGGAAGAGACTCAAGAATCTGTTTAGTTCATCACTCCACTGAACAAAGCCAAGTCTCTGCATTAGTTCATTTATCTGTCTTACATGCAAGTGGAGGGAGACAGAGCTTGGCTATTCCACAAGGCAAGTGGCAAAACAAGCATTCCTCTCCTCCAGTTTTGCTCCTCATGACTGGATTCTCCAGCATCAAAGACAGCACAATCTCTTGCTAAAGCTCTTAACAGAGCTGGGCATTTCTGCTCATTGCATCAGCTCTCTGCTCTCTAAGTTTACTTGGAAGGCCTTCTCTTTTGGTAGAGGCACTAATTTGGTTTAAAGCCCCCTATTCTTCTCGTCACTTATTTTCAGTCCATTTTTTGGAACTTGGTATTTTCCAGGCACCTAGCCCTCTGTCAAGGTTTCTTGAAATTGGACACTAAGTCCAAAAATTACCGTGGGAAGAGAATTAGGATGAGAGATAGACAGTGTGACCACATAAGCTCCATTCTTCTCAAGAAAACAGTCTAAAAATAACTTAAAAACAGAGATGAATGGCAACTGGAAAGAATGCAACACAGCCTTACCAAAGGTAGCTCATACCACAATACTTTATGAATGTATTTTTAAACACAGAAAAAAACCCCAGTAGAATCCATGTGCCTAACATGGAAACACACTAATTTGAATATAGTGCAAAATAAACTAGTAGAAAGAAAATTATCATGTCATCTGACTGAGAAGGTAAGAGCAATTTGGGGACAGGATCACAGTGACAGAGGCATAGGAATTAAGAGCCTACCCAAAAATTGTGGTGACTCAAAATAGGAAGATATTATCAAAACATAAGAGGACTGGAATTTCATTACCTGGGAAACTGGACTGCCTCAAGGACTGAGACAATGAAAATGGGATAAAAATTACGAGTAGAAAACATCAGCCAATGCTGAATGGTAGAAGAGACAGAGTTTGGTAGATGTCCCATCCCTGGAAACATTCAAGGTCAGACTGGACATGGCTCTGCACAACCTGATCTGTTTGAAGACATCTTTGTCCATGGCAGGGGTAATTGGACTAGATGACCTTTAAAGGTCCCTTTCAACCCAAACCATTCTATGAGTATCTACTGCTAGGTCAGGACTTAAGTGAGAAATGACAAGAGCAGACAGATGGTGACTATGCCCATATTTTATAGACAGCAGAAAGACAGACACAAATCTCCGATGGATTAAGAAAGTAATTGTCAGTAGAAATACAAAGGTATTTATGCCTTTGTACAAAGTCTTGATAAAACTTTGTACAGAACATTGTAAACAATCCTGAACACCCACAGTCAAGTAAAATCCACAGATTAGATTGGGTGAAGGACCCTAGGCTGGCCAGAAAAACAGGAAGACCAGCATGTCTAGTAGGCTGAAAGTACTCACCTTGGTAAGCTTAGAATAAAAATACAGGGAAGCTGAAGAAGTTATTTCAGCTCAAATAACAATAACACTTTATTTATGCAGAAGCAAATGACTATAAACAGCTGATGAATAAATTTCAACTGAGAATGTTAAGGTTTCCACCCATTGGAGCTTTGAGGTTTTGAAATGACCTACTCTACCAAGCACACTACAGAGCATCTGTTCATAAATTTTTGACACTGCTGTTTGGCAGCAAAAGACAGGGCTGAATGAGCCCTTTTCTTTCCTACTCTCTAGGAAAACTTTTTCCATCTAATATTCAACATAGGTTTTTATAACATCAGAAGTGGATTGTGGACACTCCTGAATTCATAAGGGGGAGTCAGCCAACTTCTGAAACATTTAGTTCTGATGGTGTTACTTCACTGGTGCTCTTGTGAGGAGCTTATGAGACCAGGGAAAGAAGCAGTTGTAGCTCACCAGACCAACTCTCCTGGTCTCAGAGGTTGTGTCTCCCAGTCATGAGGAAAATTCCCTGGCAGTGCTGTAGGAGAAACGGCAATTTCCAGAGCCTGCTGTTGCCATCAGCATGAACATGACATTTCAGTCACCATTATTGGAGTGTTCATTTTAGGTGTGCATGTTTTAGGAACTCTCCTTTTACAAAAATACTTCAGTGAATATATTTCCCTGTTTGCTTGGGAGAAAAAAAATGGCAATTATTTTATTTTGGGTAAGTCACAGAAACCTCAAAAGGCAATTATTAAAGCAACACTTTCTAAATGTCTGCCTGTTTCTGTTTGAGTCAGAAAAAAAAGAGGGGGAAAATATCACACAGACTAAAGCAGAAAATGGAACCCAGAGATGGATGTGGTTTACAAAACATGAGTTTTAGGGTATTCAGTAGCCTCTCAAAGGTAACATAACATCCCTTCATACTCAGGGCTTGCCTTCTCTCAAAGGCCTCCAACTCTACAAGCATTTAACCAAGATGGAAAACACACTGCCAAAAAACCTATATACCTGCTTTTACTTTGCCCCTTCTCCCAAGGAAGAAACTGAAGCACAGAAAGATTAGAATACTTACCCAAGACCATGTAAAAAAAAATCAGTGGCTATGTCAGGATTGTTACCTAGATCATCTGACACAAAAGCCTACACTTTATCAGCCTTCAAAATATCTTTCTGCGAGCGTATCTGCTCATAAAGAGAATGCACTAAAAAGAAATCTAATACTGCTATAAAGTACAGAAAGAGATCTAGTTCTGTTTATAGGCACTCTCTCCAGTTTGTTTTTAATCATATACTTCCTCAAAAGATTATAGTGCAACTAACTTGTAAGCATAATAAAGGGAAAACGCACACAGCAACATCACTCTACTAAGCAGCCCATCCCACTATGAAGTGACTCAGTAAAGCAGCTCAGTAATAAATGCTTCTTCCTGCCCACGAAAGCAAGAATGGGAGAGAGCACATGAGCCCATCCATGCACTCTTTGCAGACACTCCTCTGGACAAGTCATTTGGTCTTCAACAATGAAAGTTCCTTCCTGTCAAGTATCATACATTAGTCTTGTCTTAGCTCCTAACCTTCATCAACTTACTGATCAGAATCAAAGTATTTCAGTAATTCATATTGTGTGAGGGTTTACTGAATGAAAAAGAGACCTTCATTTTCCATTCGCTGCAGTGTGCCTAAGACCCAGACACACTTGGAGCCAGAGTTAGCACACTTCCTTCATCAGTTTGTCTAATTCAGTCTCTACATAATGGAAGAGGCACTTCAATCCCTCTTCATTTCTCCCTCCTGCATTATTTGGGAAAGTTGATGCAATTACAGAGCATGGGATGGAAGACCCCATGAGTGGTGATAACCTGGAGAAGCCCAATTAGTCCTCCCCAATGCAGTCCTCTCACACAATCCACACTTTATTTGATACACAGAAGGAATCAAGGTTATGCAACAAGGAACTCCTCTTCAAATCCTCAATATGATGCAGATTTTTGAAGGTACAAAAAAACTAACAAAAGAGACGACAGTTTTATGGTTAGGGTGAATGAATGTCATCTGTGCTTGGCAACAAAATTATTCCAAGAACTCAAGAATTTACTCATCATTAGCTTTGCTGTTGGCTACTTGTTCCATTACCTGGAATGAAGGTGGATATTGGCTGTGGATGAGAAACTCATTGGAGACCTCATAGCAACTTTTCAATATCCTACAAAGGGGCCTACAAGGGAGCTGGAGAGGCCCATGGCAGAGGGTTGGGACTAGATGATCTGTAAGATCCATTCCAGCCTCTAAAATTCTGTGATTCTATGATGCTATGAAACTTCACCTAAACACGCAAAACATTGCAATAATGCCTATCATCACCACAAATGCCTTTGTTTAGCAGACGGCAAGCATCCTGAAGACCAGACATGGAAAAGAAGTAGGCAGCTCTGTCCTTATCTGATCACCTTTACAGAATGAGAATAGGAATTTCACACAGTTGTTCAACACTGTTATGAAACTGAAGGCACTCATGATGACACTCCACTCAAGTGCTGTGGTGTAGCTCTATGGAAGAACTCAAACAAATCATCAATTCTGTTTTTATTTAAGTGCTTGGATGCCTATTTGATAAAAAAAAAAAAACAAAATCCTATATGGTCTGTCAGCAAACACAAGGGATAAAATAAATCACAGAGTAGCAATCTGGTCGCTGAGGCAACAGTTTGATAAACTTTGTTCTGTGATGGTGACACCCTGCTCCACATCTATTCAAATCCCTACAGCCCCTCTTGGAGCGATGCAGCTGTTTGCAGGGCCATGTGGTGAGTCAGGTCAGGGAAGCGACCCAAGTTAACAAAAAATAGCCTGGTGGGGAAGAAGAAGTCACACAGATTTCCAGTCCAGTTATGCCCACCGCCTAGAGCTGTACCAGCACAAGAGGGGAAGAAGGGTATGAAAGGAGGGCATAGACACAGGGCTGCTGGAGCAGATCCTACAGCTCAGGTGTTCACCAAGCAAACCCAGAATGAAGCAGTGATGATCAGAAAGGGAGTGTAAATGTGTGATAATACAAACAAAATACTAATCACAGTATGGTTTCGGTTGGAAAAGACCTTAAAGATCGCACAGTTCCAACCCTCCTGCCATTAGCAGGGATGTCTTCCAGTAGACCAGGTCGTTCAATGTCCCATCCAACCTGGAACACTTCCCGAGATGGGGCATCCACAGCTTCTCTGAACAACCTGTGCCAGTTTTTCACTATCCTCACCATAAAGAATTTCTTCCTTATATCCAATCTAAATCTATCCTAAGTAGGGTACAGAGAGCAGACTACATCAGCACAGATAAACACCAGAACTGAAGTCAGGAACATTTTGGGTGTTTGACTTCGCTACCGAGTGTCCTTTTACTGAAAGTCCTGTGCTACCACATCTATTATTACTATTATACAATATTTATTATAAACCAGCATTTTCACACTGCAATGCCAGGTAACATTCAGATTCTAAACCCATGCAGAAGTGGCAACCTGTGGCACCATACTCACACCAGCATCAATTATCTCTGTATCACAGGATTACACAAGCTCTCCCCCTCACGCTAAAGAACTAGCTAGAAGTAGTAGGTTATTACTGTATGTTCAATAAAACTAGAAAGATAGGATGCCAGTGATTTTTCAGCAACAATATTTGCAGGATCGATGAGTCAAGAATATTTGGGATCCCAATTTGCACTTGTCATCTCAGAGGTCTTTCAAACCTAGAAAATTCAGCATTCAATTCCATGCCATAGCAAAACTCCCACAAGCTCAGTCATGCAGAAAGAGGTCTCTTAACTAATGTCTCTGGAGTACATGCCATTCTAACAGAACAGCCCTTAACAGCTTGCCATTTACTTAAGTAAAAGGGAAAACAAGTTAAATATCCATTTCTAGTAGGAATAATAACTGTAGAAAATAATGGAAACTGCTAACATAATTTAAATAACACAGGCAGCAGCCAAGAGGGAATAGGACTTCCTCTAAACCCATTAGTGAGGACCGTGAATACTATTTTTGCTTTTTGTCCAATATTACTGAAGTTACCTCTATACACAGCATTCACTTGGCCATGTTCTTAACAATTTTGCTTCATATAGATTCAATAACACATTAAAATCATTTTCTGTAGTAGTAATTTCACTTTACCACTAATATTACCCCAAGAGAGAGCCTTTGCTCAGAAAAAAAAAAAAACCAAACTTCCCTTAAGCTCAATTAAAGTTCTGCCTGATAGAGACTTCATGACTCGCCCATTGCACAGAATTAGCATTTCAGGTCGCCAAGCCCTCTCGAGGATAAATAACGAGATGGTTAATCTACATACGATGTCTCTTGTGGCAGCTCACACGCACACTCATCCTCCCTTCATCTCTGTTCCCCCTGTCTTATGCAAGTGGCCACGCTCCCGTTCCTCCGCATCCCGAGAGCCAGTCCGCAGCTGCAGGCAGTCCGCGGAGAGGAGCAAGAGAAATGATATATTGCAGATATTTTATTTTTGGAAACCACACTGTAAATAAAGCCATTTCCAGAGATATTCCATGGACACGGAGTGCTCGGTCGCAGAGCCAGCGCCTTATGTAACAGGAGGAGTATTGTTTAGGGTTGCCTGCATTAAAGAGCCACTCCTGGTAACACAGTTTACAGAGCTATAAAAAGCTACCAGCGTAACCGGCGAGAACGAGCAGGCAAGCGGTTTATTAGGAAAAGGCTAGTGCTACCCGGGAAAAAAAAAAAAAAAGAAAAAAGAAAAGTTTGACTAAAATCCCTTAACTTTCCATCAGTCGGAGGGCATGGCCTCGGCTGACACTCACCGTGCGGAGAGGTGGGCGCTCCTAGGCGGCCGCGCGCAGCGCCATGGCCGGTGCTGAGG
>NW_008655381.1:80836-91884 GCF_000695815.1 Acanthisitta chloris | reverse complement strand
CTTAAAATGAAAAGTTATTCTGTTACACCAGTATAAAAAATTACTTGCTATTTATCAGTGTGTAAGGATGGACTTTGATATTTACATATATATATAAAAAATCATTTAACTGGGATGTTTACAAAAGCAGAGATAGTAGTGCCTTTAAGTGATCAACTAAAATCAGTGCCTCTCAACCTAACACTGAGTCCAAACCTTGTGAAAAAGAAGAACACACCCATTTCCTCATGTTTCAATGACACACAGTAACTCCAGTGAGGAAGTCCCAACCCACCTGAAAGCCAAATCAGAGCACCATCCACATCCTGAAGTAGGTCAACTAAACCAGCAAATTTTATTATGCTGCTCTTTCAAACTAATAAAATATACACTTTGGAGAACAAAAATCAAGCAAACTAAACTCCTCACTTCCAAGAAATTCCTGTGAACCTCATATTGTACACAGTGCGACAATCTTCATGGGAAAACACTGAGTCAAAGTCTCTCTTTACCAACCTCATCTCAATTATTGCTACTTTGATTTCTAGCAGTGAAATACAAACTAGAAACAGCAGGGATAAAATTACAGAGATACAAAATGTAAGACACTTTCCACCTCTACAAACACCTGTGCAGCACCTACCTTTTCTAAAGAGCAATTCGAACAGGAGCCATCAGACACCCAACCACTGGCAGCTTTTACTTTAGCTGTGCTTTTTGTAGGACTCTTTTTTACACTATCACGTAGGTTTACAAACTTCCCTCTGTGTTTGGCAGACACTGGCAGAGTGGAGGAGCTGAAAGGTGCCCGAGTGCTCGGCGCCCGCTGCGCGTGCCGCAATGGCTTGGGCTGCACGGGAGGATTTTGACGTATTTCCATTCTCGGGCTCCGTGTTAAATCACTGAGCTTGAGCGTTCCCATCTCACCACCACGAGTAGTCATGAAAGCAGCAACACAAACAGGCCTTTCCACAAAAAAGAGAAGCCAAACTATGGAGGGAAAAGAAATCAAAATATTGCCTCCTGAGGAAGTTAAAAATATGATTGTTTTCCAGAGGATGGTATAGGAAGAAGCCCTACATGCTGCTTTAGCTAGTACTGCATGTTGTGTGCTCTCTCACTCTATTTAAAGAGCACCATTGAACCACCACACAAGAGTCAATTTGCTGGGCATAAATAATCAATGCAATGCACAAATTATTGAATAGAGGGCAAAAGTCATCTGACTATTATAAAGAAGCTATGAAAGGTTATTTGTCCCATAAGCTCCTATTATCCCTTAACTTTTTTTTGTATTTTACCACCTCAAAACTTCTCCAAGGTTTACACCTAGAAAATTTCAAAACTCCTCTATTTTTCTGATTGCTCTATGGGGACTAAACACTAATGAATTTGTAAGAAGGTTACGATGGAAAACATGACTTGTGAATGGGCAGATTTGTTGCACAAGACTTCAACATTAAACCTTCATCACATAGAATAAATTTGTACAGAGCATAACGAGATACTTCGCCATAGAATAAATTTGTACAGAGCATAACAAGAGATACTTCGTGTTAATAATTTTAAGAGCTTTACCTTCAGGAAATACAGCAACACTATGAAGCCAGAATTTCAAGGTGCATGCTCTTTAAAATAAAATATTTTGTAAAAAAAAGACTAAGACATGTAAACGAACCCAAGATTTTTATCCTTTTATTCATTCAGTTCCTAATGCCAAAGATGCATGATCTATAGATTACACTTTTATCCCAATATTTAAAACCAAAATGCTCCAAAATGACTCCTTCCCCCATTTCCACAAAAAGCACACAACGAGGAGCCAGCTGGATTTAATTGTGCTGTTGAATATTTAACTTTACCAGCCAATTTTAAATTCTAAAAAAAAAGGTAAGGGTCAAAAGTTAATTTCCCTGAGCTTACATGAAAATTGACAGCTACAGACAGACACCTACATCCCTAGACTTACAGAGGGAAGAAGCAGGCCCAAGTCAGTCATCATGGAGCCTTCTCAGCAGAGGACACAACCAGCATTGGCACAGCTCTGGGCCAGCCACAGCACACACCATCTGCCTCCTGCCCCTGTTCTAGGAAAATGCTGTGGATCTGAATATCTGGTGCTGGGTACAGCAAGAGTGAAGGACACCAGGCCACAGCAAACACAGCTTGACTATGTCAGCTGTACTGTATTTGGAAAACATGGAGAGATTTCATCACTTTGAAGCATTAAAACATGGTTATTCTCTCTTTCACTGCGCACGTTCCTACAGTAAATGTGAATACTTAAATTACATGAGTCAGCATGATTTTTACACATAGAAGAAACAGACATACAGACCTTAGTACAAACATTGCCAGCTATTTATAGCATAAATATTAAGAGATAAATAGGTACTGACAGATGCTCCTCTAATCACCAAGAGCTGCCATGTCTTATCTTCCACCCAGAATGGATGCAATCACGAGCTGCATAACATATCATTAATGCAATATTCATAAGTGCAGAGACAGGTTTCTGGCCAGTGACAGGAAACTGGAAATGTGTTGGTCACACAAACACTTGCAGACCTGTGCTGTGCATGCATGTGGTATGACAGGAAACTGGAAATGTGTTGGTCATGCAAACACTTGCAGACCTGCGCTGTGCATGCATGTGGTGGGTACATCTTTTACCTTTGAAGCATTAGGGAGCTGGAGGACTGTGTCCCACTAATATACATGGGCAGACACATCCAGTTTGCTGTGCTCCAGACAACCCAAGAACCTCTAGATGTTGATACTGAAGGGCAAAGACAGAGATGAAGATAAGGACATTACATTGTGAGGGTGCGTGACGGTAAATAGTTCAAAACCAGCACATCACAACTTTCTTGCCTTTCAGAAAATTCCACAGATGCATTAATACTGAGCAGCTCTGAGCCACATTCTGCAGCCTGCAGGGATTACTTGGATGGAAGCTGTCTGGTGTTGAAGCCTCTGTATCAATACTCTCTTTGGCAACAGTGCACTAAATGGCAGCTTTTGGAGACCACAAACATTTCTCTTCCAGAGATGTTGAAGACTGATTGAGGTTTAACAGGCTGCATCCATACCACCCATTTTACTTGCATATCAGTACTCAGCATGACCTTGCCTAATTACTAAACTGCAGAACACAAGAATCAAAAGGGTTTGAGGTATAAGGTTTGTCTTGCGTACATAATAAATCCCAAAATAGGTGATGTTCCAGATTTGAAAGGAACATTTTATTCCTGGAGGCATCAATTTTGTTGAAAACACATAGACCAAGTAGACTCCTGATTAAAACAAAAATAAATCAGCTTTTAAGTGTGCTAAGTGAGAAAATGAGGGGAAGAGAAGCTGGACAGCATATTCTGGAAAACACAGTTGTCAGGCTTCCTATATTCTCCTCCAAATAGGAAAGGGAAGGACACAATGCAAAGATAAGACAAAGGAATTCACATCTCTCCAATGTGTCTTCTGACCTGTCAACTTCAGTTGGCAAAAGAAAGAAGATGATGAAACAGAAAACTTCTAACAGCATAAGCTTTTTTCTGGAAGTCCTCATGCCTTTGGTCCCTGAGACCATATCAATAAGTTATCGATAATTAAAAGAAAATAAAAACTTGAAGGCAATTGTAGTTCCAAGTGTAACAATCCAAGCACCAAAACACAGCCAAGAAACAGGAGGTATAGGCAGAATAACGAACCCACCCAGGGCTATGTGGTATGTCAGTACAACCAAAACACAGCCAAGAAACAGGAGGTACAGGCAGAATAACGAACCCATCCAGGGCTGCATGGTATGTCAGCACAGTCTCCAGTGAAAAACCTCAGGCTGCACTGAAATGTCATGTTTTGCATGTATGGAAAGCTAATACAGCATCTTGGTCAAAAAAACAAGGGAAGAGAAGGAAAGTAATATATAACCAAGAGTAGTAAGGCCTATCTAGAAGACCCGTGGTGTAAACAAAATGAAAACAGGTAACAGAACAAAAGAACAAACAAGGGGAAAAGCAAGAGAAGGCAAGAGGGATGAGATTAAAAGAGATTAATCATATATTTGAGAGTCATAGGGATCAGTCTGCCCAGTAACATTCACACATGAGGTAAGGCAGAGCATGCCTTTCACTGGTAGGGTAAAAAGCCTCTTTGACAAAGCAATAGGACACATGCACAATCCAAAGCTAGAAAATGCAGTTATGTAACTAAAGCTGCACAGGTTTGGAAAAATCATCTTTCGACTGCAAGTGTTCTCTGCAGACTGCATGAATTACATGAACTGCTCTACTCTCATATCAAATGCTAAGTGATTTTTCATAACCAGAGAGGATTCAGGATCAGGTTGTGCTTCCATGTCAAATACCAATTCTGAACAATTTGTTGCTAACACAAAGCTGAATCATCAATATTTTATTCTTTAAAATTACTACATCCAATGTACAGCACACACTTCTTTGCAGCAATCTGTTAAAGTGCCAGTAATCTTTTACAAGTAGTTTTACTTCAAGAATCATTTTCTGTCCACATTCTCTAACACCCACTCAATAGCTGGATAAAAATGATACTCACAAAAAGGGAAAATATTACTAATATTTGACCAGCAATGTCTACTGCAAAGATCTTCTTTAAAGCTTCAATTACTAACTTTCATTACTTCAAAAAGCAATCCTAATAGCTGGAAGAATACTCCAAAAATAATTTTGCACTTCACCCTTCACACTGCCTTCAAGCAAACACAATGAAATCAGCAACTTCTGTTAATATGACTTGACTGATGAATTCAAGCCCATATTTATCACCTCTCCCTGAAAGTAGGAAATAAAACATCTTGCAAAGTGCACAAAACTTTAAAAGTGTTAGAAACAATTTTGATTTAATACCCCATGATAAAGCTGAATTTAAAAGGCTTTTTTAATAGAGAAATTAGAAATTCTTTCTAGAGAAATATAATTTAAGGTCTGCCAGGGTAGTTTCATCTCTCTCCTCTGAACTACATCCTAGAATGCCACAGGACATGTCACTAGTGAAGTGTGCTATTTTAAGAACTTTGCATCCATCTTCCTCAAAATCACAGCAGTCAATACCCATCTAAAAATATCTTCAGGGATTTATAGGCTGTTTTGTGGAGTCCAGCAGTGGTAAGAATAAGCACAACTGCTATCCACCCTCATTCCTAATCCATGTTAGCTGTGTGCTGCCCAGAGCATCAGACTGAGCACGCAGCACCAACACTGACACATCTCTGCCGTGTTACTCCCTAAGTCAGCACCAGCCTGTGGCCTTGGCAGGTCCTTAGTACCACAGTTCCAGTGCCTTGAGTTGTTAAGCCATGAATTTAAAGACATCCATATTTTTCCTGAGTGTATTTGTCCAGGACTTTAAACAAAATCTAACATCAAGAGCATTTGAAAATAAAATGTATCACAATTATTTCCCAAGTGCCCAAAGTTTCAAAGAAATCAAGCAAAACATGACTAAGTTTCACAAGAGCTAAAGACACATAGAACTACCTGAACATATGCAATCACCTAAAATTCCAAACAGCATTCATACATCAAAACAGCATAGAACACAATCAGACAGGCAATATGCTGCAAGTATCTGAATTCTGGGAACTGCAAAGACACAGGCATCCAGGCAAGGCATGAGTCCACTGCTGATAAACCAGTCTGGAGAGTAAAATACTCTGAATACACAGGAAGGGAAGCAGAACCACAGAAAATGAGAATATCATTAATACAAGCATGACTTAACATTCTCTCTACAAGTCTGTTAATGCTTTCGTGCCAGAGAGGTTCTCTCTTACCATGTGACCATTATTTTGATTTTAAAATGTGCTTCCCACCCAATGAACTCAAACCCACTTTTCTGCTTGTCCAGTGTGTTAATATAGGAACTCTCCAGCTTTGATGTGGATACCACAGACACACAGACTATTCCATACATGGTGGCTAAACCCCCCAAATTACTAAAATGCGTATGCTTTTTCAGCTTTCAAACCACTCATACTTACAAATGCTATCACAAATTTATATCACACGGACTTCATGGGGTGGGGCTGCCATTTGGATCCCCTGGCCAAGCCACCATATCCCATGCTGTTCTTCAACAGTAAATTGATTTACCACAAACAAAACTTAAGAGAGTCTGACCAGAGTACAAAGCTTAATTAGGAGGCCTCAACCCACGGGCTGTTACAATTAAGCCTGCCTAACATTCTGCACTGATGTAAGAATGAAGAACTTTGGGGTTCTGCTTTGGGTTCTGACCATCCTACCCCTTTTCAAGGGCTCTTCTTGTTACTTGCCATGATGGAGCAAAGACTGATTATCATGGTGCCTCCCAGATGAAGGAATAAAAAACCCTAGACCTCTACTTGGATGTTATCTCTCCAAAGAGAGTTTGGACAGAAGGCACAGCAACAGCAGCTGAGTCTGAAGCTTGTCAGGGTCTGCCTACATGAAGATGGGTAGGTTAGTACATAATGGTTAACAAAGATTTTGAGGACAGCTGAGTCATCTTGGATCTGTAACATCAATTCAGGTAAGTATGACAGCAAAGATATGAAAGCTTTTCTGGATCCCAGAAAGGAAAGGCACAGCCACCCAGCCCTTGTAGATTAAAAGGACTAGTCTGAATGCTTGTGACCTGACTTGAGATCTCACCTTTTTCAGTGTGAACCACGGCTCTTGAAAAACACATCTCCGTGAGCACACTGTTTTAAAAACACCACTTGCATGCTAGATGTATCTAAACTGTAGGGGTTGTCTGCTTGCTTGGTTTTGTGTTGGTTTTTTTCAACTCAGTCAACAAATTGATTCTCTAACCTAGTTTCCTCCTCAAACCCCACAGCATTTTACACTGAACTCAAATGAACTTAAAACTCTGTACTTAGAATATAAATAAATAGCTTCGAAGGGGAAAAACAGTGACAGCAGAATAACAGTAAAATCACAGATGGTGACAATGACCTGAACTGATTTAAGATAAATAAGCAATTTATTTACTGTTTTAACTCTTTACTGCAATCTTCATCTACAAAACCAACCCAGTAAGGGACAATTTGCACCACGGTTACCCAAGCAAAAGAAAAGCAGCAAAGGCAGTGACAGAGAGAGAAAAATGCTATAACCATAGGCAATAATATAAGGAGAAGACAGACTGTCCAGTAGTTTGTGGGATGAAGTGCTAGTCTGTAGCAAAAGTAGAGCTTTGTGTATGACATAAATGGACACCCACAAAGCAGAAACGGGGAACCTGGACCTACAAAACTATCACCAATGCTCTCACACAATATCCTGTGGTTGTTTGATGAGTAAAGTTTTCAGGTGCTAAGAATCTCATGCAAATACAAACAGTAGTCTCAAGAGAAGAAAGGTTTCAGCACCCAACCTCTCCTGTCTCTGTTAAGACCTAAAATTGGACCCTTAGAGACTTGCCTTAACATCACAATGTTTCATGCAAAGGAGACCACTACTGTCCACTTCTTATGTGTAGTATTCAGAAAGGTTTACTTAGCTCAAACTAGTTTGTCCTGCCAAATCTCTCAGCTATATTCCAAATCCATAAAATCAAAAATGGGCACAAAGTTAATATTGGCTTTAATAAAGGTAATTTGTGACTTTGGTTTTTCAAGTACTAAGCAAACATCTAGCACAGAACCTTGTGCAGTTAGTCATCTGTATTCACCAAGCAACTCAGCACTCTAAGCTCAAAACAGAATTACAAGGCTCCTCATTAAGTTCCTAAGTGCTATTGAGAATGAATTTTATGCATTTCATTTACAACTTAAAGTAAGGCCTAGAAAGCTCTCTCTAAATAACACCAGCCTTAAGAATAGAAGCTTTCATTAAAATGCTAACGAGTCCACAAAGCCCAAGCAGCATTTCAGCATCAAAAAGAGCCCAGACAAAGAAAAAGGGGGTTCTAGGACATTATTATTGAAAAATAATGGCAGCTCTTGGATGTCAATATTTTAGTTTCTGAAATTCACAGTAGAAAGGATAGTGCTGTGCCAGGAAACTGAGATGTTAAGACTGTTCACATAGTGCTGTGCCAGGAAACTGAGATGTGATAAGACTGTTCAATCCTAAGAACACTACTAAATCAAAACACAATGATAAAGGCTGGGCACTGTTACATGCTTTAATAAATAGGACACTTATAAGCTCTCAGAACACATAATTTGCAATCATTTCCAAATTATTCAGGAAATAACCAAACCTAGACAAAATGCCTATTTTCTACTTCCTTCAAATGTCAAAGAAATCCTCTACCTGTCTTGCTCTGATACTGCAGAGTGATCTCTCTTGATACTAGAAATGGTCAGTTAACTCTCAAAAATATCTCACTAATCTTCTCCAAAAGGTTTGTTAGGGACTTATTTTTGTAAAAAATTGAGTAAATCTACAAGAAGCATTATTCGTAACATGTGAAAATTATGCATGTGAAATTATCTAAAGCACAATCTGTTTTTTCTTTATGACAAGAAACACTCAGGTTCCCTTACAGCACCCACTGCCCTCACAGTACTTAAGGATACAGTCTTAAGACAAGGAGTAATGAAGCAATCTGAAGGAATTCAGTGAAACAGATTTAGAGTTCAGGTAAGTATTCATTATATTATTGACAACTGCATTATTCCATGAGCAATCCAATAGCTGTCCAAAAATATTTGTCCAAAATAAACAAATCTGCCCTAAAACACTAAGCATGAGCAGAGCATCATTTACCTCACATTAACAAATAGCAAACAGAAAGCCACACTAGGACAGTCATAATGCATTAATTAAAATCCTTTCAGGATATTAATGTCAAGACAGTCATAATGCATTAATTAAAATCCATTAGCTTTCAGGATATTAATGTCAGGGGGAAAAAATGGAAAATTAGTTACTGGAGTTACACATAACGTGGCTTTAGACTAAAGCCACTCCTTACTTCATTTACAAAAGGCTTTGCACAGTAGCATTTCATCTTTATACCTGCTAAATTCTTAAGGCTTTGCACAGTAGCATTTCATCTTCACACCTGCTAAATTCTGCCCAAACATACACTGCTGCTTTCACTACAGTTCTGATGGTTTTACATTGCTATCCACAAGTACCAGCTAAGGTACCTCATCTGATCTTTTTCCTTCTTACACCACAGAGACCCTGGAAGCTCCTCAGACTTGCCTGCAGGACAACATGGAGTTATAACACAGCCTCAAACTAAGCACCACTATACAACATGCCCAGGCCCTGCAATGAGCCACAAGGGCTCTGCAACACTTCAGCAAAACAGGTATTTTTTATGTAGTGCCAAACACTCACTGTCTTCAGCAAATCAAAACACTAAGAGTTACCAGGTTTAACACCTAGTGTTACCTGAGAAAACTTTCACTCCACAAGTAAATAAAAGCTAATTATTTTCATTTTTTCCACAACGTTGTTTGCCAAAACCTTCTAAAGTTTCTAGCACTTCTCAGTATAACTCAGGAAAGAATACAGACTTATGCATCTTTGCAATCAGAAAAAACCACATTTGGGCTCATTTCAAGTTTATAGTGTTGGACTAACAACGTGTTTTTAAAAACAAGGTTTACAGACAAATTGACTTTTGGCCTGCAATTATCCATTGGCATTTTATCTGGATTTCAGATTAATTGCACTGTAGACACACAAGCCAGATTTGATCCATTTCTGGGCAAAGAGAGCTATGGAGCACCCACACCTAGCTGTGAAACCTCCCGAGCAGAGCAGGAAGCCTGAGCCATTCTGTATGTCTCCATATAAAACCTGCCTGTCCTTATGAACAGGAACTGGACAGGGTCAGCTAAAACTAGAACTAAAATGCTGCTAACTAAGCCCTGTGGTATCCAAACTGAGTGCAGAAGTCATTTGAACACTTCCCTGCAATTTCCATGAGGACTCACCTACTCAGAACAAAGACCCAAGGGCCAGAGGATGAGGCTAAGCCCTGAGATTAGGTGGCAAACCTCATCTGGGAAGAAGACACTGCTGGGACAATCACACAGCCCTGCAGAAATCAGATCTGAGGTGCCAGACTTGCCATTTTCTATCAGTGCCAGGGAAGACCTGGGATGACATAAAGCCAGTGTTTTGTGCTCATACCAAACTGACCAAAACAGGTAGTTTGTGTGGCACCTCCTCACCTTAACTGACTGGATAAAAGAAGTATTAACTATAACGACCTGAAAAAAGTGGGTAACAGTAAATATTACAAATTGCATCTTAAGTTTCTCAGACGACTTTAAAATACATAAAAGAAAGTAAACATGAGTTACAACTTGATTAAATTTTCATCTAATTGTGGCAGGATACTAGTTTACACAATAATTTCTGCCAATTTCCATTTAGTTAAGATAATTAAATAACCTACATAATCTAATCTACAACAGTATGTTTGAAATCTTTAGAAAAAATAATTTAAATTCTTCATTACAAAACAAATCTGTAGAAAAGGGCTAAAATAAGGGGTTTGACTTCTGAATTTACAAGTCAGGAAAAGCAAAACAGGATTCATCAAACCCTCAAGATGATGAACTATTTAAAGAAAATTTAGCAGTTTCATTTTATATAATCTCTAACACCAACAACACTACACAACACATTTCAACTAATGAGATTCAAGTTCTTAAGCACTGAGAAGCTAATAGACATCAATTAAATCTTTGGATCCTAAACAGTTTAAAGGAAAACAGAAGTGAGGTCATGGCCTGAATTTATTTACCTCCCAACCACAATTACTCAAAAAGCACTTTCTCCATTCTTTCCTCCTCAGAACAAGATGCCAAGCTAAATATACCTTTAGCCACACTCTTCTAACAGTGGTAATGCCATGGGTGAAGTTCTGAGTTTCAGACTGACTTTGACATGTGAGGTTAGAAGTTTCCACTCTCAGGTCAGTGCCCAAACTGCTCCAACAGACCTGGCCTAGTCCCTATCTGTCACCATGAAATAGCGGTCTAAAATAAAACTGGGTCAACAGCAGAACAGAAGAGATGAACCTGGCTCTTCAATCTAAGAGAAGGCTTTTTTTCTTTTAAAAAAAAACAAAAAAAA